>NW_021623950.1:0-5879 GCF_004785775.1 Grammomys surdaster
ATGGTGTCTCGAGTAGATTACTGGGTGGTCGCGACTTTCTGAGACTTGAGAGAGGGTCTCCCCTCTGCAGAGGTTTTCATTGGGGGCTCGTCCTGGGATTTGCGACCACCCTGATCTCTGAGACCCCCACTGGGAGGTAAGGGCACCGCGGTTTTGTTTGTGTGTTTTGTGTGTCGATCCGTCTCGTTTGGAATTCTGGAAAGTGCACTTCTATGGTTTGGCTTGGCAGCTGTTTCTGTCTCGTAAGAGACAGCAAACCTTTTGTCTCGGCAGGAGGCGAATGGGTGACCAGCAGACGTGCTAGGAGGGTTACCACTGCCACAACCCGGGAGACGTCCCGGGAGAGGAAGGGACCCCAGGGACGCCTGGTGGGTGCCCATCTGGAGGCCGGGGAGGACACGGTGGTCCTCTAGCTAGAGGAGGTGTGAGAGACCTCCTGGCCATCTGTTTTTCTGTATTGGTTTTGGCCTTCTTGGTTGAGACGGTTAGTGTAGTTGTTTTGTCTGTTTTGTGTTGCTTGTTGACAGTTATGGGACAGACTGTAGTGACTCCCTTAAGCCTGACTTTAGACCACTGGACAGAGGTGAAGGACAGAGGCAATGAGTTATCGGTTAACATCAGGAAGGGACGTTGGCAGACTTTCTGTGCCTCAGAGTGGCCAAAACTTGATGTGGGATGGCCACCTGAGGGGACTTTTGACGCGACTACTATTTCTGCAGTAAAAGCTACTATTTTTCAGGAAGGACCAGGGTCACATCCCGATCAACAGCCATACATCGTGGTTTGGCAGAACCTGATCCAGAATCCCCCTCCGTGGGTGAGACCATGGGTTAAGAGACAGCCAGGCTCCCGAGCCCTGGCTCTCTGCAGTTCCGGGCCTAAAACGCCCAAACCCAAACTGAAACCGGACTCGGAAACTAAACCCTCAGCTCCGCCTAAGATCTATCCCGAGATAGAGGAGCCACCTGAGTGGCCAAGTCCGCCACTGCCCCCCCTTATCATCAACCACCACAGGCTCCCCCGGCCTCGGCACCAAGTCCGGAACCACAGGGAGCAGCCAGGGGCGGGGGACCGGCAACTGGCAATAGGAGCCGGAGAGGGTTGAGTCCGGAAGGACCCGACTCCACTGTTTTCTCTACTTCTCCGAGCTATAGGTCCGGCACCTACCAATGTGCCTATTGCAAGGAGAGAGGACATTGGGCCAGAGAGTGTCCCGCCAAGAAGGGACTTAAGGCTCTGGCCCTAGGTAGCAATGAAGACTAGGGGGGTCAGGGCTTGGCCCCCCTCCCCGAGCCTAGGGTAACCCTGAAAGTGGAGGGGACCCCCATGGACTTTCTTGTCGACATGGGAGCAGAATTCTCAGTGCTCAAGAAACCCCTGGGGAAGTTGGGAAGTAAGCAAACCATAGTTATTGGAGCCACTGGACAGAACTCATATTCGTGGACCACCACGAGAACAGTAGACCTGGGAAAAGGACAGGTGTCTCATTCCTTCCTAGTGATACCTGAGTGTCCTACCCCTTTGCTGCGTAGGGACCTTTTAACTAAGTTAAAGGCACAACTAATTCTGTGTTGTTCATTGCTGGTGATGTAAGAAATCTGTTAAATTAGGTCCAGCATGGGCTGGCCATGTCATCTGGTCATTAGGTTCTCTCACTGGCAGTCTTTCATGTCTTGATTGTGTAACCCGTCTCTGCACCTGTGATAGGGGTGAGAATACTCTGTACCTGGTATATTCACCGCCCATGATGGGGGTGAACTGACTGTGTTTTTTCTGTTTTCTTGATGAACTGTTTGTGTGTTTTTGGACTGTGACTGACGTTATTTTGAACTGACTCTACTGTGCTAAATATCCTGAGTTAACAAGAGTTAACATGAGTTAACATGGCCATTGACAGAGAAATAGCTATAACAATTGTCTGATCTCCGCGGTGTGTTAGCAAAAGAAAAGGAACTCTCTGGCTCCTACCGGAGAGATTCTTGGTTATGCTTTCTATGTCTATTGTGAGTCCTTGGCGCCAAATTTGTCCACGTGTGTCGTTGTCTGTCTTTGTTTTATTAGAATAAATGTCTGTTCTATGTTTTATGTTCAGAAAGATAAAAAGGGTTAAAACTTATAGGCAAGTCCCCCTGCTCTGTGGATAAAAGTGAGGCACAGCAGGAGGAGCCCTGGCAAAAATGATTCTTTGCACAGGCTGCTCTTGGAGAGGCTAAGAACTTTTTTGCTTTCATGGTAAAGAAACTGATTTTTTTCTTCCCCCAAGATTGAAAAGAAGATTTCAGTGTAAGTTTTATCTGGGATCAGATAAGGCCTTGATGAACTACTTTAGGAATTTGTAGATAGGCCTAAATTAAGAACTTTCAAATTTGAGTTAGGACAAAGCTCAGAGAGGGCTCAGCAGAAGCTGGTGTGACATTCCTGTTGTCATGGTCACTCTGACTAGTCCCTGGAAAGGTGTTTTCTGGAATTTGTTTTATTGCCTTGCTTCTTCCTTGGGGAAGACAGGTCAGCCTCAGACCCAAGGACATTTAAAAGAGACAGTTTATGGTCCAGGAGCTATATAATGATTATGCTGGAGAAATTAATTACAGCCTGACTTGCCTACTCCAGCTGCCATTCCAAGAAATGGAATTATATCACTAGAAAGTTTTGCCTCAAGGAATGGCTAATAGCCTTACAAGAAGTTAAGAGTAAAGAAAAGTAAAAACAAAAAACCAGTTTCAATTGACTTTTAGAGCCCTGCCTTGGTCTCATTGATTATTGAGTTTAGCAGGTGACAAGGTGCTTCTTCTGAAATTACAGCCAGAAAAAGTAAGAAAATTTTGTTTGAAAAAATATAAGCTGTACATTTACTTCATTTTTGTTTATGACTGGTTTTTAAAGCATAAAAATGTTCTGCATGTCTTGGTTATATATTATTTGGCCTATAAGGTATTTGGTATGGTTAAGAATTTGCAACCTTGGTAAAAGAAAGTTGGCTTAAAGCTTGTAACTCAGGTTTGGAGTCATTCAGAAACCAGATGTATAGAGATAGGATTTAAAACAATGTCTCTTATGAGTTGTTAAAAGCTGCACTATCATGCATTCATGTATAAGAACTGACAGCCAACTTTGTAACCTGAAAGTAATGCATTTTAGTGTTGACTTTAGAGAAAATAGATTGTCTGCATTGTTAAAAAATTGGTTTTGTTTCTCAAAATTATGGTTACACTCTAGTATTGCAAAAAGAAACTTAAAAAAAAGTATAGTGAAACAGTGGCTGCAGTTGGCAGTTCAATCGTGAGCTCCAGAAATTTTGACTCACTCATGTTTATGGTTGAGAAGAAGATAGAGCAGGTGGAAATGATTGCTAGAGTAAGAAAAAATAGGAAAAGCCGTGACACAGTACTAGCCTGCTGTCAATTAGATACAGTGGTAAAGACAAATTTAGCCCCCCTCCCCTTAAGAAAGAGAAAAGATATCTGTGGGGTTCTTAGAAGACCCCTCCTTTCCAGACAACCCAGCCAGTCTGACGTGACTGGTAGAGTCTTTGATGTTTTCCCTCCAGCCCACCTGGGATGACTGTCAATAGCATTTACAGGTTCTCTTTACTACTGAAGAGAAGGAAAGAATTCTGTTAGAAGCCTGTAAGAACGTTCCTGGTGACAACGGGCAGCCTATGCAGCTTCCCAATGAGATTGATGCTGGATTCCCCCTTAACTGCAGGTAAGGGGCGGCTGGTGGTCTACCATCGGGCTCTAGCGGGTCTCCAAGGGCAGCGAGATGGCCCACCAATTTGGCCAAGGTAAGAGAAGTCCTTCAGGGACCAAAACGAGCCACTGTCTGTGTTTCTTGAGAGGTTACTGGAAGATTTAGTTAAGGAGGCAGAGAAAGTGTACAGGCGAGAAGGATTTTGGCCGCAGTGCAGGAGAGAAAGGCAAAAGATAAGATAGGAACTAGACAGACAGAGAACCTGGGTGACAAAGACGGAAGCCCCAGATATCAGTGAATGGCTAGCAGAATTCCCAAAAGTTTGGGTTGAAACTGAAGAAGCCAGACACTAATGATTACAAGCCAATACAAGACACTTAACCTCCTCAGTTCGCTCCCCCAGAGAGGACTTTTGGCAGCATCAACTTTCCAGCAGCCCCCTGACTGATGGATGACTAATACTCGCGTGATGCACTATCGGAGCCTGTTGTTGACTGAAAGGGGTGATCTTTGCACCCCCGGCCATCTTGAATCCTGCCACCTTTCTGCCTGTGACTGACGACTCTTCTCCCATCCATCACTGTGTTGATATCCTGGCAGAAGAAACAGGTACTCGGAGCGACCTAAAGGACCAGCCCTGGCCAGGAAGTCTGAACTGCTATACAGATGGCAGCAGTTTCGTGGTGGAAGGTAAGCGAATGGCGGGAGATTCAGTGGCAGATGGAAAGCTAGTACCGATATGCCTTTGCCACGGCTCATATACATGGTGCAATCTATAGACAAAGAGGGCTGCTGACAACGCAGAAATACTGAGCCTCTTTGAACCAAAACCAAAGGGCTCAGGACACTGTTGCAAAAAGGAAATCAGATGGCTGACATGGCTGCCTAGAAAGCTGCTCAGGGAGCAATGATTCTAGCAGTAAGGGTTCCAGAGACTATTTTGACACTCGAGATACCAGTTTCAGATATGCCACCAACGACCATCAAGTGATGGACAATTTGGGCTTTCACTCTGAAACCCCTTATGGGGTAATAAAAAACTGAGATGGTAAATTAATCCTCCCACAAGAAGAAGGACTGTCTGATTTGGCGAAAGCTGTGGTGAGAAACTATAGAGCTTGTGCCTTAACCAATGGGAAGAGACTGAGGGGCGACTGGCCCAGAGCTTACTGGGAGATGGACTTCACAGAAGTCAAGCTGGCAAAATATGGAAAGAAGATCCTGGAAGAAATCTTTCCAAGGTTTGGAATACCCAAGGTAACTAACTGGGTCTGTTAATGGTCTTTGTTGCCCAGTTTAGTTAGGGACTGGCCACACAGCTGGGGATTAATTGGAAATTACATTGTGCTTATAAACCCCAGTGTTCAGGACAGATAGAGAGGATAAATAGAACAATTAAGGAGACCTTAACCAAATTAGCATTGGAGACCGGTGGTAATGACTAGACAGCCCCCCTTCCCTTTGCCTTGTTCTGAGTGTGGAACACTCTAGAGTGATTTAAGCTTACACCCTTTGAGATTTTGTGTGGGGTACTCTGCCACTTACTGGGGCGGGCAGAATGAATGATCCTAATGCTGTCCTTTCTAAATCCTTGTTTGCCTACATAAAAGCACTTAAAATGGTCTGACGCGAGGTCTGAGAACAGCTGAAAGGGGCCTACGAGACTAGAGACCCGAGTGTGACGTGGTTCTAGTTCAACACTACCAAGCTGCCTGCGATGTCCGACCATGTTTGGCCTGTGGAGAAACGAGCTATACCGGTGGGAGCAGGCGACCAGCAACAACGGAGGCCGGTGCAGCATTCCAGAGGACACTAGAAACCCTGTGGGTGTGGCCAATGGCGGGCAGCACAACCATGAGGCAGCCTTTCAGGACATGCTTCAGGAATTAGACATTACCACTCTGATATTTTCCCTGGTCCTCTTTTGATTCTGTTTTTTTTTCTTCTTAAACAGATCAGTTACCTTTGTTAGAGAGTTAGTGCTGTTCAGCTTTTATTGCTATGCCATCAATATCAAACCCTCAGACAGGGAAATAGAAGCTATGAAGATACTGAAATGCAAGATCTGTAATCAGATTTACATTAGAAGAAGCGGAGTTAAGTTTTTATGATTAAAAACTATCATTAGAAAAAAATGGGGGAATGTAGAGGGAAAAGTTATGGATACTGGGTATATAGAATCCTTTTTA
>NW_021623951.1:0-1883 GCF_004785775.1 Grammomys surdaster
ATCTCTTGTATTCGGTTGGTGATGCTTGCGTCTGTGACTCCTGATCTTTTTCTTAGGTTTTCTATCTCCATGGTTGTCTCCCTTTGAACTTTCTTTATTGTTTCTATTTCTAGTTTCAGATCCTGAATGTTTTTGTTTAATTCCTTCTTTGTGTTTTCTTCCATTTCTTTAAGGGATTTCTGTGATTCCTCTTTAAGGGCTTCTATCTGTTTACTTGTACTCTCCTGTATTTCTTTAAGGGAGTTACTTAATTCCTTCTTATAATCCTCTATCATCATCATGAGAAGTGATTTTAATTCTGAATCCTGCTTTTCAGGTGTGATGGGGTGTTCAGGGCTTGCTATATTGGGAGAATTGGGCACTGATGATGCCAAGAAACTTTGGTTTCCGTTGCTTATGTTCTTGCGCTTGCCTTTCGCCATCTGGTTAACTCTAGTGGTACCTGCCCTCACTGTGTAAAACTGGAGTCTGTATTTCCAGTTATCTTGCTTATTGCAGAGCTCCTCAGAGTCCAGAGGTCTCTGTGGTCTTATGCTCCTAATCTCCTGGGTGGAATAACTCCTGGGACTCAGGCCAACTCTTGGATCTGGAAATCCTTCTGCTCTGAGTGCAGTGGGTCCTCGATGACTCAGGATTCAGTTTCAGCTGCTCTGAGTGCAGTGGCTCCAGCTGCTCTGGGTGCAGTGGTCCTGGATGACTCAGGATTCAGTTTCTCAACAGGAGGGGAGCAGACCGACTCTGTGTCTTCTCCAGCCCAGCAGACCAGGCAGGGGCAGAAGGGAAATGGAATTCCGGAGGGGTGGGGTTTGGGTAGCTGCTGTGCCCTGGATGTCCCTGGCTCCCCGATCTATCTCTGGGGTTTAGGGAGTGAGATGGAGTTCTTACCAGCTTCTCTGAGTGCAGTGGCTCCTGGATGACTCAGGATTCAGTTTCTCAACAGGACGGGAGCAGACCGACTCTGTGTCTGCTCCAGCCCAGAGGACCAGGCAGGAGCAGAAGGGCTATGTCTCCCCTTTAAGTTATGATTTTATTAACTTGAATAATGTCTCTGTGCCCTCTGGTTAGTCTGGCTAAGAATTTATCTATCTTGTTGATTTTCTCAAACAACCAGCTCCTGGTTTTATAGATATCTTGTGTTGTTCTTTCTGTTTCTATTTGGTTGATTTCAGCCCTGTGTTTGATTATTTCCTGCCTTCTACTCCTACTGGGTGTATTTGCTTCTTTTTGTTCTAGAGCTTTTAGTTGTGCAGTCAACTTGTTAGTGTGTGCTCTTTCCAGTTTCTTTTTGTAGGCACTTAGAGCTATGAGTTTTCCTCTTAGCACTGCCTTCATGGAGTCCCACAAGTTTTGGCATGATGTGTCCTCATTTTCATTGAATTCTAAAAAGTCTTTAATTTCTTTCTTTATTTATTCCTTGAGCAAGTCATCATTGAGTAGAGAGTTGTTCAGTTTCCACGTGCACGTGGGTTTTCCATTGGTTTTGTCATTATTAAAGACCAATCTTAGTTCGTGGTGATCTGATAAGATGCAAGGGATTATTTCAATCTTTTTGTATCTGTAGAGGCCTGTTTTGTGACCAATTATATGGTCTATTTTGGAGAAGGTACCATGAGGTGCTGAGAAAAAGGTATATTCTTTTGTTTTAGGATGAAATGTTCTATAGATGTCTGTTAAGTCCATTTGGTTCTTAACTTCTTTTAATGTCAAAGTGTCTTGGTTTAGTTTCTGTTTCCATGATCTGTCCATTGCTGAGAGTGGGGTGTTGAAATCCCCCACTATTACTGTGTGAGGTGTAATGTGTGTTTTGAGCTTTAGTAAAGTTTCTTTTATGTATGAAGGTGCCCTTGCATTTGGAGCATAGATGTTCAGAATTGAGAGTTCAC
>NW_021623952.1:0-1267 GCF_004785775.1 Grammomys surdaster
TTTGCCCTCATTTCTCTCGCTAGAGAGCTTGGCCTCTTGATCACCACAACAAAAATTGGCTTTTTCCTAAACCAAGGCCACCCTTGATATGGCCGCTAACATTGGGGAGCCTTCCTTTATGACAATATTACACCCCAAACTGACAAATGGTTGGTAACTTGAACATTTACAAGAGACTAGGATGGCTGTGAGTTAGCCCAATGACGGGATTATTGTAGGTCCACTTCCCAGGGGCCCACCCAATGCAGCCGAAAAGGAGTGCGTGGTGCTGGGAGTGGGTGCAGCCTACATGGCCTAAGACAGGGCTCTCACCCTCCTTTCACCCACATCAGAGTCCCTTGACGTTGCCCATCGTCGACAGCCTAAAACCTTCGACCATCGATGTGACTCGTCTCACATCAGTGTTTTGGGGTTGTGAACTTGTCTAAGACCCCCCATAATTAGACATCCAAATTCAAAATTCACATAGTTGGGATTGATCATAAGACGCCTTCTCTAACTAAACAGAGAAGGGGGAGATGCCAGAAGCCAGGACCCTCGCCCTTACCCTCACCCCCTACCTTTCCCCACCTGGACAATGTCCTCTGAAGCTTGGCAACTTCAAGATCCTGCTTAGCAACTGCAGATAGACTCAAAGCAGTGCACCATATCATCTTAAGAATAGCAGGGAGACCATAACTCAAGCAGTGTACCATATCTTCTGAAGAACAGCAGGTAGATCATAATTCAAGGCAGTGTACCATATAGACCATGACATGTTTCAAGGCACAGGCCAAGAAGATTTTGTACTTTTCCACCACCTGGACCCTCTTACCCCCTCCTCTTGTAAAACATGCTATAAAAAAGCATTTCATGTTCAAAAATAAATAAATTATTTATAAAAAAAAAAATGAAGCCCACCCTCCAAATAAGGTTCATTAAGTGAGAATTCAAAGAGGAGAGGACAAAATATGGATATAAATAAAAGAAAACTGAACATGCATGGAACAGAATATAAATATTATAAAACTGAAAAAAATCAGTCATATTCTGATAACTATTAAATAATAAATAATGTTTAAAATTATTCTGTAGTGTTGGAAATCATTATTATTATTATTAACGTTGAAGACATACAGCAAAAATAAACTGAATGTAATCTCAATGAAATGCAATATTCGAGATATTTACATTTAAATGAAAATATTCTTAATGAATCAAATTGAATTTTTCTGGGAATATTAAATGTGTTTTTTAGCTGGATTTTCAGGAAAAAAACTTGAATGTT
>NW_021623953.1:0-1022 GCF_004785775.1 Grammomys surdaster
GGAGCAACCGGGACCCACTGGGACCCAGGAATTCATTCCTGGCCTGGAGCGGGCTCCATCCAGTCTGGGCCCGAGCACTTGCGAATACAGGGAGGCAGATCTGCACCCAATCTCGCAGAATCCAGAGGAAGTGGGGCTCGCAGGACCTCTGTGCCAAGCAGGGTCTTGGGCTAGGAGGTGACAGTGCTTGCCCCCAAACAGGGAGTGGCTAGGACCCACTGGGACCCAGGAGTTCACTCCAGGCCCAGAGCATGGGTTCCTTCCGGTCTGTGCCGGAGCAGATCCCGGGAGTCAGCTCTGCACCCAATCTCGCAGAATCTAGAGGAAGCAGGGCTCGCAGGACCTCTATGCCAAGCAGGGTCTTGGGCTAGGAGGTGGCAGTGCTTGCCCCCAAACAGGGAGCAGCTAGGACCCACTGGGACCCAGGAGTTCACTGCAGGCCCAGAGCATGGGTTCCTTCCGGTCTGTGCCGGAGCAGATCCCGAGAGTCAGCTCTGCACCCAATCTCGCAGAATCCAGAGGAAGTGGGGCTCGCAGGACCTCTGTGCCAAGCAATTTCTTAGGCTAGGAGGTGGCAGTGCTCGCCCCCAATCAGGGAGCAACTGGGACCCACTGGGACCCACTGGGACTCACTGAGACCCAGGAATCCGCTCCTGACCCGGAGCCCCGGCCCCTTCCGGTTTCCACCTGAACACCGAGCACATCTTGGGCCTCAGCTCTAACTCAAGCAGCAAAACCCATCCCAAACAGTTCTGACACAACCTAGATAATAGGAAAGACAGGCCCCAGTCAGAGACAGCACTGATAGCACAAAGGTGATCCAGATGGCGAAAGGCAAGCGCAAGAACACAAGCACCAGCAACCCAAGGTACTTGCCAGTATCAGAACCTAATTCTCCCACATTAGAAAGTCCTGAACTCCCCATACCACCAGGAAAACAAGAACCAGATCTAAAATCACTTCTAATGATGATGCTAGAGGACTACAAGAAGGAAGTAAATAACACTATCAAAAAACTTGAG
>NW_021623954.1:0-1612 GCF_004785775.1 Grammomys surdaster
GGACTGGATACGCAAACAGGACCCAGCTTTTTGCTGCTTACAGGAAACCCACCTCAGTGACAAAGACAGACACTACCTTAGAGTAAAAGGTTGGAAAACAATTTTTCAAGCAAATGGTCCTAAGAAACAAGCGGGAGTAGCCATTCTAATATTGAATAAAATGACTTTCAACTTAAAACTATCAAAAAGGATAAGGAAGGGCATTTCATACTTGTCAAAGGAAAAGTCAACCAACATGAACTCTCAATTCTGAATATCTATGCGCCAAATACAAGAGCGTCGACTTACATAAAAGAAACCTTACTAAAGCTCAAAACACACATTGCATCTCACATAATAATAGTGGGAGACTTCAACACACCACTCTCAGCAATGGATAAATCATGGAAACAGAAACTAAATAGAGATACAGTAAAACTAACAGAAGTTATGAACCAAATGGACTTAACAGATATTTATAGAACATTTCACCCTAAAGCAAAAGAATATACCTTTTTCTCAGAACCTCATGGTACCTTCTCCAAAATAGATCATATAATTGGGCACAAGACAGGCCTCAACAGATATAAGAAAATTGAAATAATTCCTTGCATCCTATCAGATCACCATGGTCTAAGGCTGGTCTTCAAAAATGACAAAGAGAATGGAAAGCCCACATTCACATGGAAACTGAACAACACCCTACTCCTTGATAATCAGGTAAGGGAAGAAATAAAGAAAGAAATTAAAACCTTTTTAGAATTTAATGAAAATGATGACACATCATACCAAAATCTATGGGATACAATGAAAGCAGTGCTAAGAGGAAAATTCATAGCTCTAAGTGCCTACAAAAAGAAACTGGAGGGAGCATACACTAACAGCTTGACAGAGCACCTGAAAGACCTAGAACAAAAAGAAGCTAATACACCCAAGAGGAGTAGAAGGCAGGAAATAATTAAACTCAGGGCTGAAATCAACCAAATTGAAACAAAAAGAACTATCCAAAGAATCAATAAAACCAGGAGCTGGTTCTTTGAGAAAATCAACAAGATAGATAAACCCTTAGCTAGACTAATCAGAGGGCAGAGAGACAGTATCCAAATTAATAAAATCAGAACTGAAAAGGGTGACATAACAACAGAAACTGAGGAAATTTAAAAAATCATCAGATCCTACTACAAAAGCCTATATTCAACAAAATTGGAAAATTTGGATGAAATGGACAATTTCCTAGACAAATACCAGTTACCAATATTAAATCAGGACCAGATAAACCATCTAAACAATCCCATAACCCCAAAAGAAATAGAAGAAGCCATTAAAAGTCTCCCTACAAAGAAAAGCCCGGGACCAGATGGTTTTAGTGCAGAATTCTATCAGACCTTTAAGGAAGACCTAATTCCAATTCTTTTCAAACTATTCCACAAAATTGAAACAGAAGGTACATTACCCAACTCATTCTTTGAAGCCACATTTACACTCATACCTAAGCCACACAAAGACCCAACAAAGAAAGAGAACTTCAGGCCGATCTCTCTTATAAACATTGATTCAAAATTACTCAATAAAATTCTAGCGAACCAAATCCAAGAACACATCAAAACAATTATCCATCACGATCAAGTTGGCT
>NW_021623955.1:0-2520 GCF_004785775.1 Grammomys surdaster
TTAGACTCTAGACAATCAAAGAACCCTATTAAAAAATGGAGCACAGACCTGAACAAAGAATTCTCAACTGAGGAAGCTCGAATGGTTGAGAAGCACCTAAAGAAGTGTTCAGCATCCCTAGTCATCAGGGAAATGCAAATGAAAACAACACTGAGATTCCACCTCACACCAGTCAGAATGGCTAAGATCAAAAACACAGGTGACAGTACATGTTGGCGAGGATGTGGAGAAAGAGGAACACTCCTCCACTGTTGGTGGGATTGTAAACTGGTACAACCACTATGGAAGGCAGTCTGGCGGTATCTCAGAAAATTGAACATAGTGTTACCTAGGGACCCAGCTATACCACTCCTGGGCATATACCCAAAAGAAGTTTCAACATACAACAGGGACACATGCTCCACCATGTTCATAGCAGCCTTATTTATAATAGCCAGAAGTTGGAAAGAACCCAGATGCCCTTCAACAGAAGAATGGATGCAGAAAATGTGGTACATTTATACAATGGAGTACTACTCAGCTATTAAAAACAATCAGTTCACAAAATTCCTAGGCAAATGGATGGAGCTGGAAAATATCATCTTGAGTGAGATGACCCAATCTCAAAGGAACATACATGGTATGCACTCACTGATAAGTGGATATTAGCCCAAAAGCTCACAATTTCTAAGAATCTTCATATAGACCACATAAAACTCACATAGAAGAAGGAAGACCAAAGTATGAATGCGTTGGTCCTTTTTAGAAGGAGCATCAAAAGTTTCAACCAGAACTCCCAAAGTCTAAACCACCAACCAGAGAGCACAAAGGGAGGGACTCACGCACCTGTATAGGGAATTGAGGGTGACCTTGTTAGACTCCAGTGAAAGTGGAGGGCCAAGGTCCCCAAAAGTTTGGATCCCCTACTGTGTTGGAATTCGAGAGCAGGGAGATGGGACTGGGAGGATGTTTGGAGCACACCATCACAAAAATTAGGAGGAAGGGGTAGGGGATAAGGGATTTGGGGGGAGAATGAGAAAGGAGACAACATTGAAAGGTAAATACGTATAATACCCAATAAAAACCCCACACAGATAAAGGATTTTAAAAAAAGGGAGTCTATTTATTTTAAATTAATTTCAAAAGTTTCTAGGAGATGCAAATTGGCTAAGATACTATTTTAAGCTCTCCACAAAAGAATTTAAATCTCTGTTCAATATTCTCAAGAGAGAGGTAAACCCTAACTTCCTCAACAGTTAATTGACAAAAGAGAGGTAATCTCACAAAAAGTAGAAAAAGCTATTTCTAATCGATATATCATATAGTCTGATTAATTGTCAGTGGAGCTATAAAAGTCCTTTGACAAAAGATTATTAATATAGATTTATATATCCTTAAATAAGGCCTTCATGACTCTCTGAGTGTGGAAGGAGCAACTGTTGGCGCTTCTGCCCTGATTTTACAAGAACTCTGAAAAATTGGCTTTAAAAACAAAAGAGGGGGAACGGTACCCCCTCAGAAGGAGTCCCCCTGAAATACTCTCCATCATGCCTTGTTCACTTTTCTCTCTCTAAAGCTGAAAGCTCATGGCAAATCTCTTGCTGACCATGTTGGTGACCTCGGGCACCACCAAGACCAACAAAACTTTGCCACAGATATGGGGAAGGACCCTCATACCCATAAAGGGAATGCCCCAGTCCCAGTTCCCTTATGGAGCCGAGGACTGATATGCCTGCCCAATACCACAGAAGGCACAGCTAACCGGCTACCACAAATATTAATGAAAAAAATAGATACCCTCACAAAGCCAGGCCCAATCATAAATACGATGAATAACAATTTACATCCAGGGAAGAGAAATCTCCCTGAGAATCCCCTTCTTTTTTCTTTCCAGGTAAAATTGAATCACCCGTGATGCCTGCTATTAGAAGTTCTAACCCAGATGGACCAGAAGCCAGGAGCCTCGCCCTTACCCTCACCCCCTACCTTTTCCCACCTGCACAAGGTCCCCTGAAGCTGGGCAACTGCAAGATCCTGCTTGGCAACTGCAGATAGACTCAAAGCAGTGTACCATATCATCTGAAGAATAGCAGGGAGACCATAACTCAAGCAGTGTACCATATCTTCTGAAGAATAGCAGGTTGCAGTCCTCCTCGCCCCCACGAATAACCAGGACCCGCCGGTCGGGTCAAGTGGCACCCAGACGTGGGGCTCGAGGCACGGACCCATCCGGACGGACCCTCATTGAGAGGATGTGCGCACGACATCAAGATTGAGCAAGACAGAGATCATCGCCCGTGACCTGTCGTCCACGGAACCAGGTTGATGCTGCCATCAAGAAGGCAGTTGAAGTTCATTACCATCAGCTGAAAATTGCAGAGGATCCAGAAGTGACTCCGCAGGAGACTGACACAGCTGTCAGCTCCCCTGCCTCCCCCCTACGGTCGACCCCTAGACTTCCACGCCCTCCAGAAGGGTTCCTGGTATGCCTGGCTTTGCCCTCATTTCTCTCGCTAGAGAGCTTGGCCTCTTGATCACCAC
>NW_021623956.1:0-1076 GCF_004785775.1 Grammomys surdaster
TCTCTCTCTCTCTCTCTCTCTCTCTCTCTCTCTCTCTCTCTCTCTCTGTGTGTGTGTGTGTGTGTGTGTGTGTGTGTGTGTGTGTGTTCTTTTAAATCAATAATGCAGTTAATAGAGGTAGAAGAAAGATTTCTGGGAAGGAATTTCATTTTGATACAATGGCTCTTTTTCTATTAACTATAAACTTCTACATCTCATGAAGCTCTACCCATATACCTGCCATTTATCATGTATTATTTAAAAGTCTATCTCTCATCTATCTCAATACTTCATAAGGTTTATACACTTAGATACTCACATTCGCTTTTAAAATATAGCTTTAAGCATGAATAAGCAATCTACTAAAGTGTAGCTAAGTGTATATTTATGTATCACATTGTAAAAATAATTCTGCTTTATATAAATTATTAAAGTATTTGAATCCGTATTCTCTTTATATGTACAACACTGGATTTGGAACAACAAATGACTAAAAGATAAGAATAAGTCAAATGACTAGCATGCTTAATACCCCATGTATATATATCATCACACTGGGAACCTTTAAAAACTTGACTATTTATAAGATATCATCCCCAAGAAGAAAATGCTATTATTCAACTTGTTTCATCTGTTTTGCTTTTGTTTTGTTTTGATTTTTTTTTTTTGCATTTTTTTCTCCACAAAAACATTCTACAATGTTCACCACCATTCTGAAAGCTAATCTCATGAAGCTGCAGCTCTGTATCCAACCTCAGAAAACTGAGAGAAAGAGGGCCTCCCAGGAGCTTTAACTCAGGCAGCATCCCAGGTAAGGAAAAAGCACCACTTGCCCCAAACAGGGAGCAACCTGGACACACTGGAACCCAGGAATTCACTCCTGGCCAGGAGTGTGGGTTCCATCTGGTCTGGGCCCGAGCACTCTGCAGATCCCGGGGAGTCAGCTCTGCACCCAATCTCACAGAAACCAGAGGAAGCGGGGCTCTCAGGAGCTCTAACCCAAGCAGTATCATAGGCTAGGAAGTGGCAATACTTGCCCCAATCAGGGAGCAACCTGGACCCACTGGGACCCAGGAATCCACTCCTGACACAGAGCC
>NW_021623957.1:0-2469 GCF_004785775.1 Grammomys surdaster
CACAAAGGGAGACTATCCTGGAGATAGAAAACCTAAGAAAGAAATCAGGAGTCATAGACACAAGCATCACCAACAGAATACAAGAGATAGAAGAAAGAATCTCAGGTGCAGAAGATACCTTAGAAAATATTGACACAACTATCAAAGAAAATGCAAAATGCAAAAAGTTGCTATCTCAAAATATCCAGGAAATCCAGGACGCAATGAGAAGACCAAACCTAAGGATAATAGGTATAGATGAGAGTGAAGATTCCCAACTTAAAGGGCCAGTAAATATCTTCAACAAAATTATTGAGGAAAACTTCCCTAACCTAAGGAATGAGATGCCCATAATCACACAAGAAGCCTACAGAACGCCAAACAGACTAGATCAAAAAAGAAACACCTCCCGTCACATAATAATCAAGACACAAAATGTACAAAACAAAGAAAGAATTTTAAAAGCAGTTAGGGAAAAAGGCCAAATAACATATAAAGGCAAACCTATCAGAATTACACCTGACTTCTCACCAGATACTATAAAAGCCAGAAGACCCTGGACAAATATCATACAAACCCTAAGAGAACATAAATGCCAGCCCAAGCTACTTTACCCAGCAAAACTCTCAATTACCATAGACGGAGAAACTAAGATATTCCATGACAAAACTGAATTTACACAGTATCTTCCCACAAATCCAGCTTTACAAAGGATAATAGCAGGAAAGCTCCAATACAAGGAGGGCAATCATACCCCAGAAAGAGCAAGAAAATAATCCTTTTCCATCAAACCCAAAAGAAGATAACCACACAAACGATGTCTCCACTATTAGCAAAAATGACAGGAAGCAAGAACACCCTCTCCTTAATATCTCTTAACATCAATGGACTCAATTCCCCAATAAAAAGGCATAGGCTAACGGACTGGATACGCAAACAGGACCCAGCTTTTTGCTGCTTACAGGAAACCCACCTCAGTGACAAAGACAGACACTACCTTAGAGTAAAAGGTTGGAAAACAATTTTTCAAGCAAATGGCACTAAGAAACAAGCGGGAGTAGCCATTCTAATATCGAATAAAATCAACTTTCAACTTAAAACTATCAAAAAGGATAAGGAAGGGCATTTCATACTTGTCAAAGGAAAAGTCAACCAACATGAACTCTCAATTCTGAATATCTATGCGCCAAATACAAGAGCATCGAATTTCATAAAAGAAACCTTACTAAAGCTCAAAACACACATTGCACCTCACATAATAATAGTGGGAGACTTCAACACCCCACTCTCAGCAATGGATAAATCATGGAAACAGAAACTAAATAGAGATACAGTAAAACTAACAGAAGTTATGAACCAAATGGACTTAACAGATATCTATAGAACATTTCACCCTAAAGCAAAAGAATATACCTTTTTCTCAGCACCTCATGGTACCTTCTCCAAAATAGACCATATAATTGGGCACAAGACAGGCCTCAACAGATATAAGAAAATTGAAATAATTCCCTGCATCCTATCAGATCACCATGGTCTAAGTCTGGTCTTCAAAAATGACAAAGAGAATGGAAAGCCCACATTTACATGGAAACTGAACAACACCCTACTCCTTGATAATCAGGTAAGGGAAGAAATAAAGAAAGAAATTAAAAACTTTTTAGAATTTAATGAAAATGATGACACATCATACCAAAATTTATGGGATACAATGAAAGCAGTGCTAAGAGGAAAATTCATAGCTCTAAGTGCCTACAAAAAGAAACTGGAGGGAGCATACACTAACAGCTTGACAGAGCACCTGAAAGACCTAGAACAAAAAGAAGCTAATACACCCAAGAGGAGTAGAAGGCAGGAAATAATTAAACTCAGGGCTGAAATCAACCAAATTGAAACAAAAAGAACTATCCAAAGAATCAATAAAACCAGGAGCTGGTTCTTTGAGAAAATCAACAAGATAGATAAACCCTTAGCTAGACTAATCAGAGGGCAGAGAGACAGTATCCAAATTAATAAAATCAGAACTCAAAAGGGGGACATAACAACAGAAACTGAGGAAATTAAAAAAATCATCAGATCCTACTACAAAAGCCTATATTCAACAAAATTGGAAAATTTGGATGAAATGGACAATTTCCTAGACAAATACCAGTTGCCAATGTTAAATCAGGACCAGATAAACCATCTAAACAGTCCCATAACCCCAAAAGAAATAGAAGCAGTCATTAAAAGTCTCCCTACAAAGAAAAGCCCGGGACCAGACGGTTTTAGTGCAGAATTCTATCAGACCTTCAAGGAAGACCTAATCCCAATTCTTTTCAAACTATTCCACAAAATAGAAACAGAAGGTACACTACCCAACTCATTCTTTGAAGCCACAATTACACTCATACCTAAGCCACACAAAGACCCAACAAAGAAAGAGAACTTCAGGCCAATCTCCCTTATGAACATTGATGCAAAATTACTCAATAAAATTCTAGCGAACCGAAT
>NW_021623958.1:0-1310 GCF_004785775.1 Grammomys surdaster
ATGGACTCAATTCCCCAATAAAAAGGCATAGGCTAATGGACTGGATATGCAAACAGGACACAGCTTTTTGCTGCTTTCAGGAAACCCACCTCAGTGACAAAGACAGACACTACCTTAGAGTAAAAGGTTGGAAAATAATTTTTCAAGCAAATGGCCCTAAGAAACAAGCCATTCTAATATCGAATAAAATCGACTTTCAACTTAAAGATATCAAAAAGAATAAGGAAGGACATTTAATACTTGTCAAAGAAAAAGTCAACCAACATGAACTCTCAATTCTCAATATCTATGCGTCAAATGCAAGAGCACCCACTTTCATAAAAGAAACCTTACTAAAGCTCAAAGCAAACATTGCACCTCACACAATAATAGTGGGAGACTTCAACACCCCACTCTCAGCAATGGATAGATCTTGGAAACAGAAACTAAATAGAAATACAGTGAAACTTACAGAAGTTATGAACCAAATGGACTTAACAGATATCTATAGAACATTTCACCCTAAAGCAAAAGAATATGCCTTTTTCTCAGCACCTCATGGTACCTTCTCCAAAACAGACCATATAATTGGGCACAAGACAGGCCTCAACAGATATAAGAAAATTGAAATAATCCCCTGCATCCTATCAGATCACCATGGTCTAAGTCTGGTCTTCAAAAATGACAAAGACAATGGAAAGCTCACATTCACATGGAAACTGAACAACACCCTACTCCCTGATAATCTGGTAAGGGAAGAAATAAAGAAAGAAATTAAAACCTTTTTAGAATTTAATGAAAATGATGACACATCATACCAAAATCTATGGGATACAATGAAAGCAGTGCTAAGAGGAAAACTCATAGTTCTAAGTACCTAGAAAAAGAAACTGGAGGGAGCATACACTAGCAGCTTGACAATGCACCTGAAAGACCTAGAACAAAAAAGAAGCTAATACACCAAAGAGGAGTAGAGGGCAGGAAATAATCAAACTCAGGGCTGAAATCAACCAAATAGAAACAAAAAGAACTATCCGAAGAATCAATAAAACCAGGAGCTGGTTCTTCGAGAAAATCAATAATATAGATAAACCCTTAGCTATACTAATCAGAGAGCAGAGAGACAGTATCCAAATTAATAAAATCAGAACTGAAAAGGGTGAAATAACAACAGAAACTGGGTAAACTAAAAAAATCCTCAGATCCTACTATAAAAGACTATACTCAACAAAATTGGAAAATTTGGATGAAATGGACAATTTTCTAGACAAATACCAGTTACCAATGTTAAATCAGGACCAGATAAACCATCTAAACAGTCCCATAGCCCC
>NW_021623959.1:0-1829 GCF_004785775.1 Grammomys surdaster
GGAGCAACCGGGACCCACTGGGACCCAGGAATTCATTCCTGGCCTGGGGCGGGCTCCATCCGGTCTGGGCCCGAGCACTTGCGAATACCGGGAGGCAGCTCTGCACCCAATCTCGCAGAATCCAGAGGAAGTGGGGCTCGCAGGACCTCTGTACCAAGCAGGGTCTTGGGCTAGGAGGTGGCAGTGCTTGCCCCCAAACAGGGAGCGGCTAGGACCCACTGGGACCCAGGAGTTCACTCCAGGCCCAGAGCATGGGTTCCTTCCGGTCTGTGCCTGTGCCGGAGCAGATCCCGAGAGTCAGCTCTGCACCCAATCTCGCAGAATCCAGAGGAAGTGGGGCTCGCAGGACCTCTGTGCCAAGCAATTTCTTAGGCTAGGAGGTGGCAGTGCTCGCCCCCAATCAGGGAGCAACTGGGACCCACTGGGACCCACTGGGACTCACTGAGACCCAGGAATCCGCTCCTGACCCAGAGCCCCGGCCCCTTCCGGTTTCCACCTGAACACTGAGCACATCTTGGGCCTCACATCTAACTCAAGCAGCAAAACTCATACCAAACAGTTCTGACACAACCTAGATAATAGGAAAGACAGGCCCCAGTCAGAGACAGCACTGATAGCACAAAGGCGATCCAGATGGTGAAAGGGAAGCACAAGAACACAAGCACCAGCAACCCAAGGTACTTGCCAGTATCAGAACCAAGTTCTCCCACATTAGAAAGTCCTGAACTCCCCATAGAAGGAGCAACTGTTGGCGCTTCTGCCCTGATTTTACAAGAACTCTGAAAAATTGGCTTTAAAAATAAAAGAGGGGGAACGGTTACCCCCTCAGAAGGAGCCCCCCTGTTCACTTTTCTCTCTCTAAAGCTGAAAGCTCATGGCAAATCTCTTGCTGACCATGTTGGTGACCTCGGGCACCACCAAGACCAACAAAGCTTTGCCACAGATATGGGGAAGGACCCTCATACCCGTAAAGGGAATGCCCCAGACCCAGTTCCCTTATGGAGCCGAGGACTGATATGCCTGTCCAATACCACAGAAGGCACAGCTAACCGGCTACCACAAATATTAATGAAAAAAAATAGATACTCTCACAAAGCCAGGCCCAATCATAAAAACGATGAATAATAATTTACATCCAGGGAAGAGAAATCTCCCTGAGAATCCCCTTCTTTTTTCTTTCCAGGCAATAATGAATCACCCGCGATGTCTGCTATTAGAAGTTCTAATCCAGATGGGCCAGAAGCCAGGATCCTCGCCCTTACCCTCACCCCCTAACTTTTCCCAGCTGCACAAGGTTCCCTGAAGCTTGGCAACTGCAAGATCCTGCTTGGCAACTGCAGATAGACTCAAAGCAGTGTACCATATCATCTGAAGAATAGCAAGGAGACCATAACTCAAGCAGTGTACCATATCTTCTGAAGAATAGCAGGTTGCCGTCCTCCTTGCCCCCACGAATAACTAGGGCCTGCCAGTCGGGTCAAGTGGCACCCAGACGTGGGGCTCCAGGCACGGACCCCTCTGGATGGACCCTCATTGTGAGGATGTGTGGAGGACATCAAGATTGAGCGAGACAGAGATCATTGCCCACGACCTGTCATCCACGGAACCAGGTTGATGCTGCCATCAAGAAGGCAGTTGAAGTTCATTACCATCAGCTGAAAATTGCAGAGGATCCAGAAGTGACTCCGCAGGAGACTGACACAGCTGTCAGCTCCCCTGCCTCCCCCTACGGTCGACCCCTAGACTTCCACGCCCTCCAGAAGGGTTCCTGGTATGCCTGGATTTGCCCTCATTTCTCTCGCTAGAGAGCTTGGCCTCTTGATCACCAC
>NW_021623960.1:0-1629 GCF_004785775.1 Grammomys surdaster
TCGCCCATAAGAACCCAGATGCAGCCCTGGGTGCAGATGCCTCTGTAGAGAGGTCCCTTGACCCTGGGCAACCTAAGATGTCTTCCTGCACTGTGCTCAGGACCTGGGAGGCTGTGCTTTCCAAATCAGGCTGGCCAACCCTGTGTCGCCGGTCCTGTCCTCTGGTCAGCTGGACCCTGCTCGCTCACAGGCCTCTCCTGGGCCAAGAAGCCCTCAGGACACCCTAGTCCCACCTGAGCAGCCAAAATAGAGCTGCTTCCAAGCAGGTCTGCCGCCATGCTCAGAGAGGCGCAGGGACGTGCAGGCGGAATTCTCAAAACCATTCCGCTTGATGGCAGTAGAGCACCGAGAATGCCAACTGCTAGGATGCATGAGCCCTCTCCCTCCGCCCTTCGTGAGGCAAACAAGCAAACAAACAAACAAACAAACAAATAATGTTCAGAAATGTGGAGGAAGGTGCCTAAGTTTCAGGAGACAGGAGGGTGATCATGGAAGAGAGGGAAGGGTCACCTATCACAGGCACTCCTCAACTGCAGGGCACCTGCCAGCCACTGAAGGCTGCAGCAGGAGGCTGGCCAGCACTAAGAGGCTTGAGCAAATACTTGCAAAGGACCTTCCACCTAAATCCCTTGCCAATCTGGACCATAGGCGCGGAGCAGAAACAAACTCCTGGACTTGAGGACCAGGAGCTGACTTTGCCCACTCAGTGCCCAGCCAGGCCACTGGGACTGGGGCGGGCCCAAAGATTGATCCAGCACCTGCCTGCCTGACCCTGCCCACAGGAGTGTCCCCTAAAGCTGACAGCCCGTTCTCTTCTTGGGGAGGCAGACTCCTTGGTTCCTGGGCACACTGACTCATGTTGCCAGGTCAAGGCAGCAAGCCAAGAGGAAGATCCTCCCAGGATGACCCTGGGCTGGTAGGGCACCCAGGTGATGGTGTCAGACAGCTCAGGACACAGGGGAAGGTGAACAGAGGCCACACTGGGTGGGTGTGGGGAACCAAACACCTCCATGGGACAATAGGCACAATACTGGCTTTCTTCCTAGCAGCAGGAGGCTCTGCAGTGGACTCAGGGGAATGGGTGGGCTGCTCTGCGTGTCCCTGTGGCCTTCAGTTTCCCTGGCCTGAGCCTGCAGTGAGGTGGGAGGTGAAAAGAAGCCCTCCTCACCCCCTCTTAAACCCTGGTCTACTTACCAGGGCTCACAGGTTGGTATCTCAGGTACCCCTCAATATGAGTTCTGGCGGATACTGCCCCACAAAGTCATCCCGTCATCCGACCACCTCAGAGGCCCAGAGGGGCTTGCTGCCCACTTCTAAAATCTCACCTACAGGCCACCTAGCAGCCTGAGCTGAGGGCAAGGACATATCAAAAGAAGGAATGAATATTCCATCCCAACCTGCCCCCTTGACAACCAGGTCCTGGCCTCGGGCCCCCAATTCTAAGCACCTACTAAGTCAGCATCTCCAGGTGACCAGGAAACCAGGCAACCAGTATGAGATAATTCCAGCTCCCTCACAATCTTTCCTCTCTCTATAACCCTATACCCCATCCCCACCACACCCCAGCCCTTCACCAACCACCATGCAGCACTCAGGGGATACTTTACTCTCCTTCCTTCCTCCAAAGTC
>NW_021623961.1:0-1174 GCF_004785775.1 Grammomys surdaster
AGAGAGAGAGAGAGAGAGAGAGAGAGAGAGAGAGAGAGAGAGAGAGACAGGATAAGGGAAGGTGGGGTGGGGGAGAGAAAGGGAGAGGCAGAGAGAGGGGGAGAGGGAGAATGGGAAAAAGAGGTACACACAGAGAAAGAGAGAGACACAGAGAGAAACTTTGGTCTCCCAGATTGCTGGGATCCTAGATTGACCATCTGTTTATTCCGAAACCCTGTCCATTCTACCAGTAATTCCATGACATGGCAGAGAAGGCCAGGTGTTTTTTGAGACTTCATCCTGTCTCATCTCCCTGGATGTTAGGGAAGGTGAGCTGGTCAAGAGAAGGTCTGACTATGCAGCATGTTTGTGTGTCAGGCATCAGAGCCAGGAGGCTTTCAAGAATCCTGCCTGGAGGGTTTCCTGGAAGCCTGGCCAGTTTTGGACACCCTTGAGCCTACATCATACTCTGGTTGTTTCTACTCACTTTGAACCAGAGCCAAGAGACTGCCTAGGCTCTTAGCTTCCTTGGGGCACACAGTGAGGTTGCTTGCATAGGATGATGTGGGAGCCTCCCATACCATTGAAGGGTTCTCAGGACTTGAGTGGTTTTCTGACAGGCCTGGGACTCCTATGCCTACCTGAAACACAGCTCCAGGAGGGAGCTTTTTTAAAAGAAAGAAAGAAAGAAAGAAAGAAAGAAAGAAAGAAAGAAGGAAGGAGGAAGGAAGGAAGGAAGGAAGGAAGGAGAAAGAAAGAAAAAGAAAGAAGGAAAAGGAAGGAAGGAAGGAAGGAAGGAGAAAGAAAGAAAGAAAGAAAGAAAGAAAGAAAGAAAGAAAGAAAGAAAGAAAATTCAAGCCAGAGATAACAAGCCAAGACCTAGGAATGGGGTGAGGCGGTGCTGGGATTGGCAGGGAGGACATTAACTGCTTAAAAATCTCTGGCCACAAAAGCTACCAAGAGCTGAGATGCTGAGACAGCTCAGAGAAGCAGGATAGCCTGTCCCCACACCCTGATTCTCTGTGTGTTAGTAACAAGGGGAAGTGGGGGTAAGGAGGACATCCTGTGAGGCAGCTGCCTGGGAGCCTCAAACAAAAGCAAAGGGGACCTGGATCGCTCTGGTGAACAGGAACGGGCAGGACAAGTCGTCGCCCATAAGAACCCAGATGCAGCCCTGGGTGCAGATGCCTCTGTA
>NW_021623964.1:0-6513 GCF_004785775.1 Grammomys surdaster
TCGACGATGGGCAACGTCAAGGGACTCCGATGTGGGTGAAAGGAGGGTGAGAGCCCTGTCTTAGGCCATGTAGGCTGCACCCACTCCCAGCACCATGCACTCCTTTTCGGCTGCATTTTGTGGGCCCCTGGGAAGTGGACCTACAATAATCCCGTCCTTGGGCTAACTCACAGCCATCCTAGTCCCTTGTAAATGTTCAATTTACCAACCATTTGTCAGTTTGGGGTGTAATATTGTCATAAAGGAAGGCTCCCCAATGTTAGCGGCCATATCAAGGGCGGCCTTGGTTTAGGAAAAAGCCAATTTTTGTTGTGGTGATCAAGAGGCCAAGCTCTCTACCAAGAGAAATGAGGGCAAAGCCAGGCATACCAGGAACCCTTCTGGAGGGCGTGGAAGTCTAGGGGTCGACCGTAGGGGGAGGCAGGGGAGCTGGCAGCTGTGTCAGTCTCCTGCGGAGTCACTTCTGGGTCCTCTCTAATTTTCGGCTGATGGTAATGAACTTCAACCGTCTTCTTGATGGCAGCATCAACCTGGTTCTGTGGATGACAGGTCGCGGGTGACGATCTCTGTCTCACTCAATCTTGATGTCCTGCACACATCCTCTCAATGAGGGTCCGTCCAGAGGGGTCCGTGCCTTGAGCCCCACGTCTGGGTGCCACTTGACCCGACCGGCAGGCCCTAGTTATTCATGGGGGCGAGGAGGACTGCAACCTGCTATTCTTCAGAAGATATGGTACACTGCTTGAGTTATGGTCTCCTTGCTATTCTTCAGATGATATGGTACACTGCTTTGAGTCTATCTGCAGTTGCCAAGCAGGATCTTGCAGTTGCCAAGCTTCAGGGAACCTTGTGCAGGTGGGAAAAGGTAGGGGGTGAGGGTAAGGGCGAGGATCCTGGCTTCTGGCCCATCTGGATTAGAACTTCTAATAGCAGGCATCACGGGTGATTCATTTTTACCTGGAAAGAAAAAAGAAGGGGATTCTCAGGGAGATTTCTCTTCCCTGGATGTAAATTGTTATTCATCGTATTTATGGTTGGGCCTGGCTTTGTGAGAGTATCTATTTTTTTCATTAATATTTGTGGTAGCCGGTTAACTGTGCCTTCTGTGGTATTGGACAGGCATATCAGTCCTCGGCTCCATAAGGGAACTGGGTCTGGGGCATTCCCTTTATGGGTATGAGGGTCCTTCCCCATATCTGTGCAACACAATTCTTTCTCTTTGACTGGTTCCACTACATGTTAGGAGATATCTCAGGGCTCTGACATCTCTAACATCTTGGAGTATGCAAGATGACTTCAATGTCACAACTTCTTTTTCCAATAGTTGGGATCTACACATAATCTTCGGGCACTTCCAAAGGATCACTCATCCATCTCTGCCCTCTCCCTCATTAGGCCTGCTTGACTCCACTGCACTGCTGCTGTTCTTGGTGGTCATCCCATGGTACCAGTATTTCCAGTACACTGGGATCTTCCACTACAACTAGGTTTCACCAATAGCCCTTCATATCTTGGGAGCCTGCCCAGAATCAGTTCTCCCTGGAAAGCAACACTGACGATTTTAGGTAGCAACTAAATTTGTGAGTGCTAAAATGCTGTTTACTTTTAAAACTGTTGTTAACTCTTTCCCATTCTAGGGGCCAGAAACCACTGGCTTCAGGAGATTAACACCTGCTGTTTAAGAGCAGGGGATTAAGTAAATTAAGTGATTACTCTGGCTTTTTGTTCTTTCCTCACTTGCTGATCTAGCAGGAGGCTCAGAGTTCTTTAATACCTTGTCAGAGAAAGTCACTCTAGCAGGAAAAAAACCACTCACTCTAAAAAAAAAAAGGCTGGAATTTTATTTGCTAAGAGAAAGAAAAAGAGAGACCCTTTGCTATTATCCTTTGTAGTACTTACATTTTCTCAGGTTTAAATGATCACATAGTGTTTCAAGCACCTTTACATTCCAAACGTGCATCATAAAATGAATAAGAAGTTACAGCAGAAATGTTTATATGTGTTTCCATTAAGATTAGTTCCTCACTAAATATTCATTATCTATCTTATAGCCTTATATGTTTATCAAATGCTTAAAACCATATTTTTTATGTTAAAAGTCGGCAAGGTTTTGTCAAAAGGCAAATCATCTGTCTTGTGTCTCATTAGTTTTGAAGTTTTATAGATAAATCTAGACAATATTTCCTTTTCTCTCCTTGCACCGACAATAAATTGTCCATTCCCATTTTATGACCTTTAGTTGTCAGATAATGATTTTACAGCTAGCCTAGAAGGAATGTTTTGCCTGATTGTAAATTTGTTCCAAGCCTGCTTTCTATATCCTAGTGCAATTAGTCTGTGACATATGAAGTTTTTCAGAACTCTACTTGCAGCTTTCATGCTATAGATGGCTCAACATTACCTGTGTAAAATTAGAAATTATGTAGAATTATTATAAGGAATTATGAAATCATCTATTTGTCTTTATAGCATTACTACAAGAGGGTACATCTTCATTTATCTGCAGAAAATCTTTCCAATTAGGGTGGGCTAATTCCCAGGAAACATTAGGTAATTTAATAATGACAGGAAAAGACATAACAATAACAGAATCAATCATGAGATGAGATCTCTGAAGGCCCTACAATTTCGTTTACCTATTGCAGCCATGCAAAATGATGAGCCATCTCCTGAAAGTCACTTGTTAATTTTTTGCCTCCTCTAGATGGCTTCTGACACTTGTAGGATTCTCTCACAGATACAAGCATCAAATTCTTTGCATTTTTCCTTCCTGGGCCATGAACTACAACTAAAGCTGCACTTTCACAAATGACCTTCCCTGGTCATCCACAATACCAAGCCTCAGGTGTTCTCTATGACCAATTCATACCTTTAAAACCAGTACCTTCTTGGTGATTCTTACATATTGCCAAGTCCAGCTGCATCATGAGGTACAACCTTGGATATCTCTGGAACACAGCTTTTTTGTATTCTCAGAAAACAATTCCCAGATTTTTACCTCAGTGATGTTGGTCTCGTCTTAACCATCACAAACCTCTTAGCTCCAGCTAATCAACATCAATTGTTCTGGTAACCTCTTCTAATTCTTGGCTCTAAAGCTAGAGCCATCTGTGCAAAACTGCTGAGTTCTGCTGTTTGCTGGAACTGGAACATGGTAACCCTTGTTCTATTACATCTTCACCAGCTTCCTGTTTTTATTTAATTCACTGCCTAAGTTTGCCTGTCCTGGAATTTTCTCTGTAGACTGACATTGAACTCAGAGATTTGCATGGCCCTGTCTCCTGAATATTGGATTTAAAGGCATTTACCACCATGCTTGGAGTTAATCTTTTCTTCACCTAGAACTTGCTCTGTCCCCCGCTGACCTTGAACTCAGAGATCTGCTTCCCTTTGTGTCCTTTGATTAAAGGTATTTACCACCATGCCTAGCCCCAAAGTTTTCATGGCCACTATTCTTCGAGATCCAGATGAAAGGTCTGTGTAGTCCAGCACAAAATCTGGATCAGAAGCATGTCTTCCATTTCTGGATTGTAGCTCATTCCATATTAAAAGTCCAGATAAAAACAATAATCTACATTCATCCAAACAAAAACATGGCCAGCCCTATTATCACAGAAATAATCCACTAGTGGTACCAACTTCTGTCTTAGTTACGGATTCATTGCTATGAAAGACACCATGACCACAGCAACTCTATAAGGGACAGCATTTAATTGGGGCTGGCTTACAGGATCAGAGGTTCAGTCCATTGTCATCTATGTGGGAACATGGCAGTGTCTAGGCAAGCATGGAACTTGAGCAGTTGGGAGTTCTACATCTTCATCCAAAGGATGCCAGGAGCAGACTGTTTTCAGGCTGCTAAAGGGAGAGTCTCAAAGCCCACATCCACAGTAGCACAATTCCCCCAACAAAGCCAGGCCTCCTTAATAGTGCCACTCTCTGGGCCAAGCATATTCAAATAACCACATTTGCTGTAAGGATATTTCTACACTTTCTTGGCAATGTTCGTTGACTAGAAAAATTTTCAGTCTCTATAAGTTTTTGGGCTTTCTGCTGTTTTTATTGTTGTTGAAGTCTGGTTTTAATTCACGGTGGTCTGTCTGATAAGTTACAAGGGGTTATTCCAATTTTCTTCTATCAATTGAAGCTTGTTATGACTAAGTATATGGTCAATTTTGGAGAAGGTTCTGTGAAGTGGTGAGAAGAAAGTACATTCTTTTGTGTTTGGGTGAAATCTTCCATAGATACCTATCCATTTGATTCATACTGTCTGTTAGTTTGATTGTTTTTCTGTTTAGTTTCTATCTTGATGACCTGTCTGTTGGTGAAAGGTTTATATTGTATCTCCCAGTATTAATGTGTGTGGTTTGATATGTGATTTAAGCTTTAGTAATCTTTCCCTTTACAAATATGGGTACCTTTTTATTTGGGGCATAGATATTCAGAATTGAGACATCACTTTAGTGGATTTTTTCTTTGATGAATATGAAATGTCTTTCCTGGTCTCTTTTGATTAACTTTGGTTGAAAGTCTATTTTGTTAGATATTAGAATGGCTACTACAGCTTTCTTCCTGTGTTCTTTGCTTGGAAAACCCTTTCCCAGCCCTTTCCACTGTGGTAGTGTCTATCATTTTCACTGAAATGTATTTCTTACATTCAGCAAAAGGTATTCACATCCATTCTGTGAGCTTGTGAGTTTTTATTCGGGAATTAAGTACATTGATAATCAGCCATATTAATGACTAATAATTCCTAATTCCTGTTGTTTTGAAGTTGTTAGTTGTTGTGTATGTGTGTTTCCCTTCTTTTATTTTATTTTCTCTGACTGATGTACTAACTTCTTCTATTGTATCTTCTACTCCTGAGATTCCCTCTTCCATCTCTTCTATTCTGTTGGTGATGCTCGTGCCTATAATTTTGTCCTCTTCCTTAGGTTTTTCATCTCCAGAATTCTTTCCTTTATTGCTTCTATATCCATCTTCAGGTCTTAAAAATATTTTATTCATTTCCTTTACCTCTTTGATAGAATTTTTCTGTTTTTTTTTTTGAGGTATTTATCCATTTACTCTTTAAAAGTCTCTATCATCTTTATAAAATTCGATTTAATTCCATTTTCTTTTGCTTTGGCTGTGTTAGGATACCCATAGCTTGATGTACTAGGATAGTTGGGCTCTGGTGATGGTGTATTGCTTTGGCTTTTTCTTGGTTGCATTTTCGTACTGGCCTTTAGCCATCTGGTATTCCCTGATGCTAGCAGGCTACTGGAGATGCATGCAGAATTGTGGTCAAGAAAATAGTGAACAGGGAAGTGGGTGCAGTTGCCCTCTGTTGAGTGTGTTTTAAGGTAAGTTGGCAGATAGGGAATTGGAGATGGCAGTTTTTACATGGTAGTCCTTGATGTCAGCATGCCTCTGGGAATGCAGGCAGCATGGTAGGAAATAGAATGCATTGGACAGGGTTCAGTTCTCTACTGCTGGATATACCTGAGGATACCTGGCTGTCAAGGGGACTGAGGCCAGTTGTCCAAGATATTGGAAGGTCTGGTTTTACCTGGTGCCAGTAGGTAGGCATTCAGGAATACAAGCAGCATAGTGATGCACTGGACAGTGGAGTTTAGGGCACAGGGTACAACTCACTTTTTTTGGGCATGCCTCAGGAGGACCTGGCAGGTAGAGGACAGAGGGAGGGGTCTAACATGGATTTTTTCTGTTATTACCAGGCCTTTGGGAATGCAGGAAGATTTGTGGGCTGGAAATGGAGTGCAGAGGATAGGGTGTAATTGCCCCTGCTGTATGTACCTAAGGTGACCTAATAGGCAAGGGACCTAGGGCAGAGACCTAACTGGTTATCCCAGATAAAGCAAGTGTGGTTGTCCCTGTAGCTGGCTGGCTTGACTTCCAGGAGTTTAGGCAGAACAAGATATTCCTGTTGTCAGCATACTTCCAGAAATCTCAAGATATGTTTTTTTTCTTTTTTACTTTTTTTTTGAACATGAAATGCTTTTTTATAGCATGTTTTACAAGGGGAGGGTGTAAGAGGGGCCAGGTGATGGAAAAGTACAGAATCTTCTTGGCCTCTGCCTTGAAACATGTCATGATCTATACAGTACACTGCCTTGAATTATGATCTACCTGCTATTCTTCAGAAGATATGGTACACTGCTTGAGTTACGGTCTCCCTGCTATTCTTCAGAAGATATGGTACACTGCTATGAGTCTATCTGCAGTTGCCAAGCAGGATCTTGCAGTTGTCAAGCTTCAGGGGACATTGTGCAGGTGGGGAAAGGTAGGGGGTGAGGGTAAGGGCAAGGGTCCTGGTTTCTGGCATCTCCCCCTTCTCTGTTTAGTTAGAGAAGGCGTCTTATGATAAATCCCAACTAAGTGAGTTTTGAATTTGGATGTCTAATTATGGGGGGTCTTAGACAAGTTCACAACCCCAAAACATTGATGTGAGACGAGTCACATCGATGGTCGAAGGCTTTAGGCTGTCGACGATGGGCAACGTCAAGGGAC
>NW_021623965.1:0-3086 GCF_004785775.1 Grammomys surdaster
TGGGCAGGGTTACCTGCCTGTTGCCAGGTAACTGTGGGGCGGAGCGTACCTGGCTGTTGCCAGGTGACTGTGGAGGTGGAGTTTAACAGATTGCTAACATTCCCACGTTTTGGTTTAATTAAAAAGAAAAATTAGAAAGAGGTGACGGCGAAGCAGGAATAGGGTCGTTGTGAAATCTGGCTACTTCCTGCTGGCATTGGGGACGACGTGTCTCTAGGGGGAACCTAGAAGAATGGATATGGGGGATGTTTGTCCGGTCTTAGAAGAGCTGGCTGTTTTCCGATGTCCAGGGTCAGGTCCAGTAGAAGCAGCTGTGTGTGGCAGGAGATGGAGCATCTGAAGGTTGCTTCTCTGGAGCTGTATTGGATGCACCTGGACTTGACAAGATGTAGGAAATAAGATTAAGAACACTTGGAGAAAGAATTTTTTTTTTAAGATGTACATTTGAAACCCAGAGGGATACCACCCTTTATTATAGGTAGTAAGTAGGAATTTTAGGCAGATGTACTTATCTGGATGGTATCCATGAGAGGTAGAAATGAGTGGGTTTCCTGTAGCTTATAAGTTTACAAAAGAGATAACAGCTTGAGTTAACAACACAAGTAGTCTTTCAACTGAGTTTAGGTAATGAGGTAACAGATAATGTCTTTGAAAACTTAGCTGTCAATGTAGTCAGAAGTATGGTAAAGAGTAAACAATCTACCAGTTATATATTATTTTTTAAAAAATGACAGAGTCCACTAGCCAACAGTTCCCATGGTTTCCATAGTCTCTTGGGTGAAGTCAGTCTTGCTTCCAAGCGTAGAAGCCACAGGGCTTTTTTCTGTGGAATGGGTACGCATGATATGAGAAATGACTTATCTTTATTTAGCCAAGTCATTTGACTCAGGGCGTCCCGTTGTGTTTGTCCACATACAATCTAGGCTGTATGTTCTAGGATTCCGGTGTCCAGGTCTTCTGAAACCATCTTGGGCTAACTGTTAGAGGCTTTGGGCATTCTGTCAGCCATAAACTTAAAATATATAATTAGCAGACTTCTGACAAGATTGAGAGCCATAAGGATTGGTTGTAACTGAATAGAATAGCAGTAGTAAAAATCTATCAAGACATGTTAGGAAAGAGTCTTAAGTAACTTTGGTGGGTTGTATAGGAAGAGAAAAGCACATTTTTGTATTAGCAAAGAAGCATTTTTGTTAAGAAGGCTGGATGGTAGGGCTGTCACAGGTTGGAGCTGTAAGTCACGGTTGCTGCAGGCAGGTCAGGTCTGTGGGGCTGGCAGCATAGCTGTAGGGCGGGTCTTCCTGCTGGCAGCCGGAAGTCGCTGCTCAGTGACTCTGGTGGCTGCATTTAGGAAAAGTAAGCATGTCCCGTGTCACCACAACCTTAGTTGTTTTTGTAGCAGTGCCAGGCGGCAGGATGTAAGGGGACAACCAAGAGCAGAGTTAAGAACCATAGAGGGAAGAGACCAGGCGAACCGGCTGACCGATCGCAGAGGAGGCGAGGGGAGCTAGCTGGGCCCTGGACCCGCTAGCTTTCCAGGCAAGGCACTGGAACCTCAGTTCCAGTCGGCCCGCAAATGACGAAGGAGGAGGAAAGGGAAAAGGGCGCAAGAGACTGGCCCTTGGAAGAGACACCTGGGGACTATGGTCGGAGCCAGTGCTCCTGAGGCAGGGAAAACAATCTGTCCAGGCCTGGCCTGGGGTACTCAGCAGCGAGAAACTGTCTCGAGAGGAGAGGGGAAGTGTCTCATCTAAGGGGAGCCGTCCTAGAGAGGTTCAGGGAAGGACAGGGTTCACTCTAGCTCAAGGAATCTTTCCTGGGACCATGTGGAGGGTTACTCTGGCCAGTGGGGGATGGGGAAGCTTACCAGTTCTAGGCTAGTGTGTGTGGAACCTGCAGACATCTGCTAGAGTCACAGTAATTCCCCCATTTTGGTTTAATTAAAAAGAAAAATTAGAAAGAGGTGTGGGGAGCAGGCAGAGTACATAGAAGGGGAGTAATGGAGGTAAATAAATGCACGGATATAGGGGATTTCCTTCCATTTACCGGACTGCTGGCAATATGTATTAAGACTCCGTAAAATAATGGGGTCTAGGGTGCCATTACGTGGCCACGTGGTCATCCCATTGTCTAAAGGGTACCCAATCCAGACTTTATTGCAAAGACGTATTAATTTGGAAGGCCTCAACTCAGGCATTAATTGTAAAGATTTGAGGTTTTTCAGTAGACAGCCCAGTGGGGTGTCCGTATGGACGAAGACGATGAACCCATTGAGTGAGAGTTACCAAACTTAGCTTAGCGTCCTAAACTAATCTTTGGAAACAGAAATCAGGCACTGCTTATAATAATCGGGCCGTCGCGCGATTAAATAAGGGCCTCAACTGGGCTAACCCACCAGAAGTTAGCCAGTCAGGAGATAGCTCGGCTGGTACCAGCTTTTTGTGGAGCTGCAAGAGCTGAGGAGGGGTTACGAGCTATTCCGAGAGGGGAAATCACTCAATCGGTTCAAGGTCCTAGTTGAATAGCAGTTGTGGTTCGGCTAGAGGCCAGACACATGTGTTGGGGCAAAAACCAGCCCTGTGGTCCAGGAAGCGGTGGCCAGACGCAAACCCGGAGTCCAGGGCCCCTCACACGAACCAGAAGCTCCCTATGGATTAAAAGCCGGTGTGTGCATGAAATTGTGCAGTCCGGTACCTGGAAGGTGGAACCAAACCGGGGACCTGTGTGTCTGTCTGGGTATCTAGGCCACACGGCAGAGCACCAACTGGGGGAGGGGTGGGCCGAAACGGCACAGCTCACGTGGTGGAAGTTCAGCGAGTCTCAGCAGACACGGTGAAAACGGCGGGCTGCGCAGCAGTGTAGCAGTCACGGGCTGGTGGAGCTGAGGCTGAAACGGCGGTATGGCTGTAGCGGCGGGAATGGCGGACCACGTGGGCCTCGGAGCAGCAGCAGATGAAGTCTGAGTGGTCATTGTGTCTATCTTGTACGGTCCCAGCAGCTGAGGTCCCCGAAGTCTTCGTATCCGAGTCACGGCACCAATGAAAGGATTTCCACGGCGCAGCTTGGGACAGATCACAGCAGGCCAA
>NW_021623966.1:0-5209 GCF_004785775.1 Grammomys surdaster
AAATCAAATGGCTATTCATTTTATGCTGTTTTACCATAGCATCTGCCGAGTCATTCACTATATTATTTATTGTTTCTGCTGCTTGAACTTGATTGGCTAGGGCAATACCCGCAGTCACCGCTGCAGCAGCCGACATTGCAACGGCCGTCACAATGGCCGCCGTGATGCCAAAATCTCTCTTTTCTCTAATTAAGGAGATTATTGGAAATTTATCGGGATCGGCATCCACCGGTATAGGGACAAAGGTCGGAACCCGCACCAGCAGTGCTAAAGATGCGGACCCATTCCAGCATTCTGTCAACTGGCAGGTGACATTCGCACAATCTAATATGCTGCTTTTATTTTTAAATTCTGCTAAAATAAAAAAGAAGGGAGCCGAAACACAAACTGCTGCCCTTTTGGCTGAATAATTTGCCAACAAGTTATTATATTTAATATCATTCAATATCACTGGTGTAGTATTAGTTCTGGTTGCTGATACATTCCAAATGTCATGTTGTGACTCACCTAGAGTTGCAAAGGCTGATAAACTGGTAGCAGCCCCCGCTAAATTTGTCAACACCCATTGATTAAAATGGCCATTTGTTTACCTTCCCTGTTTTATTTCCTGTCATAGCCATCCTTTTTAGAGGTGGCGATAAGGTGAAGCCTCGAGATACTTCTACCTTAGGCATCCTTTTAGATTGGCAGTGCGTAAACACTGGTGGAAATGACTGATCTGGAGGGCACCATGGCCACACTCTGACATTAGTGGCATTATTGGTTTGCCAATATGATCGTTCAAGTATGGTTACCTTACTTTTTAGCAATAATGTAGTGATATTCACAGGGGACTGTTTTTTGTTAGATGTATTTCCACTGGCCTCAGATTGTCCTGCCACTATGTTATTGAGTACCTCGAGCAAGACACCAGTGCCTATTTGAGAATCTCCAAGTGGATCAATCCAGTGTCCCAATGTAGCACTGCGAAGTACAAAGCATGGGTTCTCTGCCCTGTTTGTTATGGTGAAACACAAGGTATCATTTAATCTAAATTTTGATGCATTATACTTGACAGTCTCTTTGTTTAAAGGTATGACACATTGTGCCTCCAGCTGACAGCTCGATGATGTAAACATTGGCAGTACTTTAGAGTGGGAATGTACTGGGATGGGAACTGGCCATGATCTTACCACAGCCCACAATGGTATACTTATCGCTCTCTCAAGCAGGCAGATCATCAGCAGGATCTTTAGCATTTTCTTCAGGGGTTGGTGAGTCCTCTTTCACAGTTCTGGTCAGTCTGCTTGGTATCCAGATTGGATTTTCTTGATCCTGTGGAAAACCACAGATAGCTCCCCTGGATCTCACTAAAACTGGATCCGGGCCCTTCCATTGGTTAGTCAAGATATCTTTCCATTTAACATATTCTTTTTGAGGACTTGGAGCCACATGTCTGTCAGCAGCAGATTGTCCATCAGAATCCAGATTTAAAAAATTTAAGGTAAATAGGGCTAGGGAGATAGATGTCTTAGGTCCCATGTTGGGGCCTATTCCTCCCTTTTGTTTTTGTAAATAAGTTTTCAATGTGCCATTGGCACGTTCCACAATCCCTTGTGCCTGAGGATTATATGGCAAGCCAGTTATATGACGGACACCAAGCCTCAGACAAAACTGTTGAAAAGTTTTAGATGTATAAGCTGGTGCATTATCAGTCTTCAGCTGAAGGGGCTTGCCCCAAGCAGCCCAGGCTTCAAGACAGTGAGTAATAACATGTAACACTTTTTCTCCTGCAAGGGAGGTGGCATGAATGATGCCAGAGCATGTATCCACAGATACATGAATAAATTTTTGTTTTCCAAAGGCATTGCAATGTGTAACATCCATTTGCCAGATATGAAGAGGTTGCAGACCTCTGGGATTGACCCCTATAGATGGAGAGGGTCTGAATTCTGCACAGGAGGTACATTTCACAACAATATCTCGCGCTTCTGCATGAGTTAAATGAAACTTTAATCTTAGGGTATTAGCTGGTACATGATAGAGTTTATGGAATTCAACTGCGCCTTCTAATGGCGAGCTTACCCAATATAGGTTTCTAGTGGCTTTATCAGCAATAGCATTAGCCTGAGACATAGGTCCAGGAAGCAATGAATGTGCTCTCATGTGTTGAATAAAAAATGGGTGACACCTATTGCGAATATGGTGTTGAATATCTTTAAATATCTCAGCAACCATGCTTTTAGGGTGGATAAAATCAGCCACTTCTAATTGTTTAACAGCTCCTACAACATAATGCGAATCTGAAATTATGTTTATAGGCTCTGAAAATCTTTGCAACACTATCACTACAATAGCACATTCTACTAATTGGGGAGATGTATAATCAAACTGAATTCGAGTAGGGACATTATTAACCACATAACAACCAATGCCTGTCTTAGAACCATCGGTATAAATATCAAATGCTTGATGAATAGGATGTGTCTTAGTAACTTTGGGAAATATAAATGAGTTAGAAAGAGTAAATTGTAACAAGGGATGTTTAGGATAATGATTATCAATATTTCCAGGGAATGAGCATTTTAAAATTGCCAAAGCATCTTGAGATGCACATAAAACTTGAATTTGATACATAGTATAAGGACATACAATTGTATTAGGATATTGTACAAAATGCATCACGGACAGCTGAAGTCCCTTTAAAGCCAATTCTGCAACTAAGGTAGGATAATAGCCTAAAGTCTTTCCAGGAGAGCTATGTGGGTGAATCCATAGCAAGGGTCCCGCTTGCCACAGTACTGCAGTTGGTTGTTGAGGAGAGGGAAGAATACATAACTGGAAAGATAATTCAGGGTTAAGTCTATCTAGTTGAGCATGTTGTATGGCCATCTCTATTTTATCCAATACTTTAGACGATTCAGGGGTCAAAGTTCTCAATGAAGTAATGTTAGAATCTCCCTCAAGTATTTTAAATAAGGGTTGAAGTTCAGTTGTAGTTAATTTCAAATAGGGACGAATCCAATTGATATCCCCTAGTAACTTTTGAAAATCATTTAATGTTTTTAATTTATCTCTTCTAATAGTAACCTTCTGTGGTTTATTATACTCAGGAGTAATTATTGCTCCCAAGAAATTTCCTATCTCTCCTTCCTGAACCTTTTCAGGCGCTATAGATAGTCCTTTCTGTTTTAAGGTAGAAACTAACAGAGAGAACGCTTGGTGTAAAACTTCTTTGTTATTAGTACACAAGAGTATATCATCCATAAAATGACAAATTCTAACCTTAGGAAACTGTTTTCTAACTGGTTCAATAGCAGAAGAGACATATATTTGACACATAGTGGGACTATTGGCCATGCCTTGTGGCAGGACCCTCCATTGATATCGGTGGTCTGGTTCCTCATGATTAATACTTGGGAGAGTGAAAGCAAATCTAACTTTGTCCTTAGGATGTAAAGGTATAGAGAAAAAACAATCTTTAATATCTACTATTATAATCTCCCAATGTCTAGGCAAGGCTGTCAGCAATGGCAGACCCTTTTGAATTGATCCTAATAATTGCATCTGATTATTAATAGCTCTAAGATCATGTAATAACCTCCATTTACCTGATTTTTTATTAATCACAAATATAGGTGTATTCCATGGTGACTGAGAACTCTCCAGATGTCCTAGTTTTAGTTGCTCTTTAACTAGAGCTTTTGCAGCTGCTAGTTTTTCAGAGGTTAACGGCCATTGAGGAACCCATACAGGTTCCTCTGACAACCAAGGTATAGGCAATGCACCCTCAATGGCCCCTAGGAAAAACCCAGCCCTTTCCTGTCTTGTTTTTCTGTAATAGAAACAGGGCTGATCCTGCCTTGTAAGGCCTTCCCCAATCCTTTTCCAGGGAGACACCCCATTTCTTTCATCATTTTTTGACTCTGTGTAGAATAATCATTAGTGAGCCTAAATTCCAATTGTTTAAGGATATCTCTTCCCCATAAATTAACTGGAAGTGGCAAGACATAAGGAACATCTGTCCCTCGTCTGCCTTCGGAATCTTCCCAGTGCAATACTCTTGCACTAACATCAGGAGCAGACTCATATCCAAGACCTTGTAAGGTTTGTGAAGAGCTATTAACAGGCCAGTTCTTTGGCCACCAATTGGTAGAGATAATGGTAGTATCTGCTCCTGTGTCTAGGAGGCCTGTGAAAAGCCTTCCTTGAATTTTCAACTCTAAGGTGGGGCGTTTATCTAAATCTAATGAAATAAATACATTCTGTCCTCCAGAGGAGCCAAATCCCTTCATGCCTCTAGTTAAACCTTTACTAGGAAAGAATGAATGTAAACTAGGGAGGACTAATAGCTGTGCAATTCTATCACCAGGAGCTATAGAGCTAATCCCCCTTGGTGATGAGCACATAATTTTTATCTGTCCCTCATAATCTTGACCTATGACTCCAGGGTGAACAATTAATCCTCTTAGGGTCGTAGATGATCTTCCTAGCACTAGTCCTACTGTATTCTCAGGTAAGGGTCCTGAAAAATCAGAAGGTATAGGCTGACACCCCATGGTGGGTGTTAGTACTGCTCTGGCGGTAGCACAGAGATCCAGTCCTGCTGAGCCTGACGTGGCTCTCCTGATTGTCTTACCCTTTGATGTTGTTGAGGGTTGTTCTGTAGGTTCTCTATCGCCCCATATATTTGCGGGCCCTGGAGATGTGGGCCCCGTTGTCCGTTTTTTGGCAGAGGGGAAATTACACGTCCTCTGTCGTCTTTAACTGACCTACACTCATTTGCCCAATGTTTTCCTTTATTACACCTAGGACACATTCCAGGCACCTTTGGACGATTGTTATTAGTAGTGCCAGGTGATCTACATTGTCTTTGTATGTGTCCCAGCTTTCCACACCTGAAACATTTAATATTAGAGGTCCTCTGAGCCGCTAAAACAGCAGCTGCCAATCCGGCATTAGATAGAGGTCCTCCTATTTCTCTACAAGCCTTCATCCATGCATTTAGTCCTTTTCCTTTCCAAGGTGTAATAGCATTTCTGCACTCTCTAGTACACTGTTCAAAAATTAGTTGTTCTATGAGAGGCATGGCCGTCTCAGGATCTCCAAAAATCCTTCCTGCCGCCTCCATCATCCTAGCCACATAGTCTGAGAATGGCTCAGTGTTCCCTTGGATAATTTTTGTCAAGTTTCCTGAAACCTGTCCTCTGTTAGGTAGGCTTTTCCATGC
>NW_021623967.1:0-4260 GCF_004785775.1 Grammomys surdaster
AAATCAAATGGCTATTCATTTTATGCTGTTTTACCATAGCATCTGCCAAGGCATTCACTATATTATTTATTGTTTCTGCTGCTTGAACTTGATTGGCTAGGGCAATACCCGCAGTCACCGCTGCAGCAGCCGACATTGCAACGGCCGTCACAATGGCCACCATGATGCCAAAATCTCTCTTTTCTCTAATTAAGGAGATTATTGGAAATTTATCGGGATCGGCATCCACCGGTATAGGGACAAAGGTCGGAACCCGCACCAGCAGTGCTAAAGATGCGGACCCATTCCAGCATTCTGTCAACTGGCAGGTGACATTCGCACAATCTAATATGCTGCTTTTATTTTTAAATTCTGCTAAAATAAAAAAGAAGGGAGCCGAAACACAAACTGCTGCCCTTTTGGCTGAATAATTTGCCAACAAGTTATTATATTTAATATCATTCAATATCACTGGTGTAGTATTCGTTCTGGTTGCAGATACATTCCAAATGTCATGTTGTGACTCACCTAGAGTTGCAAAGGCTGATAAACTGGTAGCAGCCCCCGCTAAATTTGTCAACACCCATTGATAAAATGGCCATTCGTTTACATTCCCTGTTTCATTTCCTGTCATAGCCATCCTTTTTAGAGGTGACGATAAGGTGAACCCTCGAGATACTTCTACCTTAGGCATCCTTTTAGATTGGCAGTGCGTAAACACTGGTGGAAATGACTGATCTGGAGGGCACCATGGCCACACTCTGACATTAGTGGCATTATTGGTTTGCCAATATGATCGTTCAAGTATGGTTACCTTACTTTTTAGCAATAATGTAGTGATATTCACAGGGGACTGTTTTTTGTTAGATGTATTTCTACTGGCCTCAGATTGTCCTGCCACTATGTTATTGAGTACCTCGAGCAAGACACCAGTGCCTATTTGGGAATCTCCAAGTGGATCAATCCAGTGTCCCAATGTAGCATTGCGAAGTACAACGCATGGGGTCTCTGCCCTGTTTGTTATGGTGAAACACAAGGTATCATTTAATCTAAATTTTGATGCATTATACTTGACAGTCTCTTTGTTTAAAGGTATGGCACATGGTGCCTCCAGCTGACAGCTTGATGATGTAAACATTGGCAGTACTTTAGAGTGGGAATGTACTGGGATGGGAACTGGCCATGATCTTTCCACAGCCCACAATGGTATACTTATCGCTCTCTCAAGCAGGCAGATCATCAGCAGGGTCTTTAGTATTTTCTTCAGGGGTCGGTGAGTTCTCTTTCACAGTTCTGGTCAGTCTGCTTGGTATCCAGATTGGATTTTCTTGATCCTGTGGAAAAACACAGATAGCTCCCCCTGGATCTCACTAAAACTGGATCTGGGCCCTTCCATTGGTTAGTTAAGACATCTTTCCATTTAACATATTCTTTTTGAGGACTTGGAGCCACATGTCTGTCAGCAGCAGATTGTCCATCAGAATCCAGATTTAAAAAATTTAAGGTAAATAGGGCTAGGGAGATAGATGTCTTAGGTCCCATGTTGGGGCCTATTCCTCCCTTTTGTTTTTGTAAATAAGTTTTCAACGTGCCATTGGCACGTTCCACAATCCCTTGTGCCTGAGGATTATATGGCAAGCCAGTTATATGACGGACACCAAGCCTCAGACAAAACTGTTGAAAAGTTTTAGATGTATAGGCTGGTGCATTATCAGTCTTCAGCTGAAGGGGCTTGCCCCAAGCAGCCCAGGCTTCAAGACAGTGAGTAATAACATGTGACACCTTCTCTCCCGCAAGGGGGGGTGGCATGAATGATGCCAGAGCATGTATCCACAGATACATGAATAAATTTTTGTTTTCCAAAGGCATTGCAATGTGTAACATCCATTTGCCAGATATGAAGAGGTTGCAGACCTCTGGGATTAACTCCTATAGATGGAGAGGGTCGAATTCTGCACAGGAGGTACATTTCAGAACAATATCTCGCGCTTCTGCACGAGTTAAATGAAACTTTAATCTTAGGGTATTAGCTGGTACATGATAGAGTTTATGGAATTCAACTGTGCCTTCTAATGGCGAGCTTGCCCAAAATAGGTTTTTAGTGGCTTTATCAGCAATAGCATTAGCCTGAGACATAGGTCCAGGAAGCAATGAATGTGCTCTCATGTGTTGAATAAAAAATGGGTGACACCTATTGCGAATATGGTGTTGAATATCTTTAAATATCTCAGAAACCATGCTTTTAGGGTGGATAAAATCAGCCACTTCTAATTGTTTAACAGCTCCTACAACATAATGCGAATCTGAAATTATGTTTATAGGCTCTGAAAATCTTTGCAACACTATCACTACAATAGCACATTCTACTAATTGGGGAGATGTATAATCAAACTGAATTCGAGTAGGGACATTATTAACCACATAACAACCAATGCCTGTCTTAGAACCATCGGTATAAATATCCAATGCTTGATGAATAGGATGTGTCTTAGTAACTTTGGGAAATATAAATGAGTTAGAAAGAGTAAATTGTAACAAGGGATGTTTAGGATAATGATTATCAATATTTCCAGGGAATGAGCATTTTAAAATTGCCCAAGCATCTTGAGATGCACATAAAACTTGAATTTGATACATAGTATAAGGACATACAATTGTATTAGGATATTGTCCAAAATGCATCACGGACAGCCAATTCTGCAACTAAGGCAGGATAATAGCCTAAAGTCTTTCCAGGAGAGCTATGTGGGTGAATCCATAGCAAGGGTCCCTCTTGCCACAGTACTGCAGTTGGTTGTTGAGGAGAGGGAAGAATACATAACTGGAAAGATAATTCGGGGTTAAGTCTATCTAGTTGAGCATGTTGTATGGCCATCTCTATTTTATCCAATACTTTAGACGATTCAGGGGTCAAAGTTCTCAATGAAGTAATGTTAGAATCTCCCTCAAGTATTTTAAATAAGGGTTGAAGTTCAGTTGTAGTTAATTTCAAATAGGGATGAATCCAATTGATATCCCCTAGTAACTTTTGAAAATCATTTAATGTTTTTAATTTATCTCTTCTAATAGTAACCTTCTGTGGTTTAATATACTCAGGAGTAACTATCGCTCCCAAGAATTTTCCTATCTCTCCTTCCTGAACCTTTTCAGGCGCTATAGATAGTCCTTTCTGTTTTAAGGTAGAAACTAACAGAGAGAACGCTTGGTGTACAACTTCTTTGTTATTGGTACACAAGAGTATATCATTCATAAAATGACAAATTCTAACCTTAGGAAACTGTTTTCTAACTGGTTCAATAGCAGAAGAGACATATATTTGACACATAGTAGGACTATTGGCCATGCCTTGTGGCAGGACCCTCCATTGATATCAGTGGTCTGGTTCCTCATGATTAATACTTGGGAGAGTGAAAGCAAACCTAATTTTGTCCTTGGGATGTAAAGGTATAGAGAAAAAACAATCTTTAATATCTATTATTATAATCTCCCAATGTCTAGGCAAGGCTGTCAGCAGTGGCAGACCCTTTTGAACTGATCCTAATAATTGCATCTGATTATTAATAGCTCTAAGATCATGTAATAACCTCCATTTACCTGATTTTTTCTTAATCACAAATATAGGCGTATTCCATGGTGACTGAGAACTCTCCAGATGTCCTAGTTTTAGTTGCTCTTTAACTAGAGCTTTTGCAGCTGCTAGTTTTTCAGAGGTTAACAGCCATTGAGGAACCCATACAGGTTCCTCTGACAACCAAGGTATAGGCAATGCACCCTCAATGGCCCCTAGGAAAAACCCAGCCCTTTCCTGTCTTGTTTTTCTATAATAGAAACAGGGCTGATCCTGCCTTGTAAGGCCTTCCCCACTCCTTTTCCAGGGAGACACCCCATTTCTTTCATCATTTTTTGACTCTGTGTAGAATAATCATTAGTGAGCCTAAATTCCAATTGTTTAAGGATATCTCTTCCCCATAAATTAACTGGAAGTGGCAAGACATAAGGAACATCTGTCCCTCGTCTGCCTTCGGAATCTTCCCAGTGCAATACTCTTGCACTAACATCAGGAGCAGACTCATATCCAAGACCTTGTAAGGTTTGTGAAGAGCTATTAACAGGCCAGTTCTTTGGCCACCAATTGGTAGAGATAATGGTAGTATCTGCTCCTGTGTCTAGGAGGCCTGTGAAAAGCCTTCCTTGAATTTTCAACTCTAAGGTGGGGCGTTTATCTAAATCTAATGAAATAAATACATTCTGTCCTCCAGAGGAGCCAAATCCCTTCATGCC
>NW_021623968.1:0-1191 GCF_004785775.1 Grammomys surdaster
ATTGGACGGCAGTCTTTCCTGTCTCTCTTTTGGTTTTTTCTTTTTAATTCTAACTACTTCCTCCAATGGTGGGGCAGATGGGGCATACCCTGGTGCATAAGGCGAATCCAGCCCGTATCTTTCAGACTCATAACGAGCTGCTTCTTTATCTAACTCTGCCTGTTCCTCAAGATCTAACACACTATCAGAGGATGAGGTGTCGGTATCCTCTGTATCTTCTTCGTCCCCCGAGGACGTCTCCTCAGAGGTGGAGTCATTAATTCTTAAATTCTGAAACTCAGTTAACACTGGGTACAACTTTTTCTTAGGCCCTTTCTGTTCCACTTTTGTAGCTACTTCTTTTTTAATTTCTTCTTTTTCTTTACCTTTTTCTTCGTTCTATTCTTAGTGCTCTTTTCCTTTTCTGCTTCTGATAGGCTATCCTGGTGTTCTGCAAAAGCTTTTTGTCCCTCTCTTACCTTATCTTGGCATTTTGCATCCTCTATACAGGCTCTAACCATTTTGTACAGCGGCCATGTGCCTGGTCTTAACTTTCCCTTCTCCTTTTCATTAATCAAATCACCGCCGAACTTGCCCCAGGAGCCCTTTGACAAGGACCCCGTGGATACAAACCAGGGAGCTACTCTATCCACATCTTGCAGAAAATTACACACTTTCTCGGGAACCTTTAAACCACGCTCACGCAACAACGCCTGCATCGCTGAGAGAAGCAGCTTCATTTGGTGGTTACCCATACTGCTTAGAGGGAACGAACTTGCACAGTTATCTACCTGTGACTTACAGCTCCTGAATACACGGAGGGCAAGTACACTCCTTCCCTTGTGTATGGCAGTTAAAACAGAAGCAGAGCACAAGAACTACCACGGCCCAAACAGGGATAGCAATAGCAAAATAGACAGGATCCACCATAACTTGCAGAAAAGCGTCTAGACTTCTCGCGCGGCCAGTTCTGAATCCTCTGTTGAGCCAACAGGTTCTCTCGAAACTGGATAAAACACCGAGACGTTTGGCTTCGTCTCCCGGGTTTCCGTCACCAGTTGCGGGGCGCCGCCTCGCCGAAAAAAAGAACGCCACGCTAAGGATTCTTCTGACAGCAGTTTTATTGTTACAGCTCTTTTAGTGTTACAGCTCTCTTAGATGGTAGTGTTACAGCTCTCTTAGATGGTAGTGAGGCGAGGGACGCCAAGCCCC
>NW_021623969.1:0-5279 GCF_004785775.1 Grammomys surdaster
CAAGCAAGGCTCGCAAGAAGAACCAGGAAGCAGGAAACCGGCGCCATGTTCCAATGGCGGACGCAGCTCCTAACATCTGCCCCTTTTTTATTAAATTGCTGCAACAATTTTCCAACTGTTATTTCGCCGATCAAGCCCACTGTTCTAGCAGTAAGGCGTTCAAGGCAGTTAAACAGTTGTGAGACCCTCCACACTTATCTCCCGTGCAATGGGAACCCGAGCCCTGGGAAGTGTGGAGGACTACCACTCAGGATTCCTGGTGCAATGGGAACACGAGCCCTCAGGGTATCCCATTGAATGATAGTGTCTCATTGTTTAAGCATATTCAACCAAGCTTGAGGGGATGTTCCCTGCTCTAAGGCAAGCAGTGCTTGAGTGATAAGTACTTTATCTCTACGATGTTGTTTTTTAAATTTGCAGAGCAACCAGAGTGTGATCAGCACTCCCCCAAAGATCATACAGCCAAACATTCCTACCCCCACCCACTCCTTAAAAAGGGAGAAGGCCGACGTGAGCCAGGAAGTGAAGTCTTCAACATCAATAGGGTTTATTCTGGTCCCATTCAAAACAGAAATCGTGAGCAGGAGTTCTTCTTGTAGCTCCTCAGCCTGTTGTGACCAATTTCCTTGTAAAAAAATTAGATAATTTAGTACTTTCTGTAAAAGACTCATTGTTATATTTCAAGGGTGTGATACACATGTGTTTAGTATGACTCACACAGCTTACTTGAAGAATATCAGCAATTTCTTCCATTTTGCTTTGTAATAGATCTATTCGCTGATTAGCAAGCAGTATCCCAGAAATCAAATGGCTATTCATTTTATGCTGTTTTACCATAGCATCTGCCGAAGCATTCACTATATTATTTATTGTTTCTGCTGCTTGAACTTGATTGGCTAGGGCAATACCCGCAGTCACCGCTGCAGCAGCCGACATTGCAACGGCCGTTACAATGGCCGCCGTGATGCCAAAATCTCTCTTTTCTCTAATTAAGGAGATTATTGGAAATTTATTGGGATCGGCATCCACCGGTATAGGGACAAAGGTCGGAACCCGCACCAGCAGTGCTAAAGATGCGGACCCATTCCAGCATTCTGTCAAATGGCAGGTGACATTCGCACAATCTAATATGCTGCTTTTATTTTTAAATTCTGCTAAAATAAAAAAGAAGGGAGCCGAAACACAAACTGCTGCCCTTTTGGCTGAATAATTTGCCAACAAGTTATTATATTTAATATCATTCAATATCACTGGTGTAGTATCAGTTCTGGTTGCTGATACATTCCAAATGTCATGTTGTGACTCACCTAGAGTTGCAAAGGCTGATAAACTGGTAGCAGCCCCCGATAAATTTGTCAACACCCATTGATAAAATGGCCATTCGTTTACCTTCCCTGTTTTATTTCCTGTCATAGCCATCCTTTTTAGAGGTGGCGATAAGGTGAAGCCTCAAGATACTTCTACCTTAGGCATCCTTTTAGATTGGCAGTGCGTAAACACTGGTGGAAATGACTGATCTGGAGGGCACCATGGCCACACTCTGACATTAGTGGCATTATTGGTTTGCCAATATGATCGTTCAAGTATGGTTACCTTACTTTTTAGCAATAATGTAGTGATATTCACAGGGGACTGTTTTTTATTAGATGTATCTCCACTGGCCTCAGATTGACCTGCCACTATGTTATTGAGTACCTCGAGCAGGACACCAGTGCCTATTTGGGAATCTCCAAGTGGATCAATCCAGTGTCCCAATGTAGCATTGCGAAGTACAACGCATGGGGTCTCTGCCCTGTTTGTTATGGTGAAACACAAGGTATCATTTAATCTAAATTTTGATGCATTATACTTGACAATCTCTTTGTTTAAAGGTATGGCACATGGTGCCTCCCGCTGACAGCTCGATGATGTAAACATTGGCAGTACTTTAGAGTGGGAATGTACTGGGATGGGAACTGGCCATGATCTTACCACAGCCCACAATGGTATACTTATCACTCTCTCAAGCAGGCAGATCATCAGCAGGATCTTTAGCATTTTCTTCAGGGGTTGGTGAGTCCTCTTTCACAGTTCTGGTCAGTCTGCTTGGTATCCAGATTGGATTTTCTTGATCCTGTGGGAAAAACAGATAGCTCCCCGGGATCTCACTAAAACTGGATCCGGGCCCTTCCATTGGTTAGTTAAGATATCTTTCCATTTAACATATTCTTTTTGAGGACTTGGAGCCACATGTCTGTCAGCAGCAGATTGTCCATCAGAATCCAGATTTAAAAAATTTAAGGTAAATAGGGCTAGGGAGATAGATGTCTTAGGTCCCATGTTGGGGCCTATTCCTCCCTTTTGTTTTTGTAAATAAGTTTTCAACGTGCCATTGGCACGTTCCACAATCCCTTGTGCCTGAGGATTATATGGCAAGCCAGTTATATGACGGACACCAAGCCTCAGACAAAACTGTTGAAAAGTTTTAGATGTATAAGCTGGTGCATTATCAGTCTTCAGCTGAAGGGGCTTGCCCCAAGCAGCCCAGGCTTCAAGACAGTGAGTAATAACATGTGACACTTTTTCTCCCGCAAGGGGGGTGGCATGAATGATGCCAGAGCATGTATTCACAGATACATGAATAAATTTTTGTTTTCCAAAGGCATTGCAATGTGTAACATCCATTTGCCAGATATGAAGAGGTTGCAGACCTCTGGGATTGACCCCTATAGATGGAGAGGGTCTGAATTCTGCACAGGAGGTACATTTCAGAACAATATCTCGCGCTTCTGCAAGAGTTAAATGAAACTTTAATCTTAGGGTATTAGCTGGTACATGATAGAGTTTATGGAATTCAACTGCACCTTCTAATTGGCGAGCTTACCCAATATAGGTTTTTAGTGGCTTATCAACAATAGCATTAGCCTGAGACATAGGCCCAGGAAGCAATGAATGTGCTCTCATGTGTTGAATAAAAAATGGGTGACACCTATTGCGAATATGGTGTTGAATATCTTTAAATATCTCAGCAACCATGCTTTTAGGGTGGATAAAATCAGCCACTTCTAATTGTTTAACAGCTCCTACAACATAATGCGAATCTGAAATTATGTTTATAGGCTCTGAAAATCTTTGCAACACTATCGCTACAATAGCACATTACACCTAGGACACATTCCAGGCACCTTTGGGCGATTGTTAGTGCCAGGTGCTCTACATTGTCTTTGTATGTGTCCCAGTTTTCCACACCTGAAACATTTAACATTAGAGGTCCTCTGAGCCGCTAAAACAGCAGCTGCCAATCCAGCATTAGATAGAGGTCCTCCTATTTCTCTACAAGCCTTCATCCATGCATTTAGTCCTTTTCCTTTCCAAGGTGTAATAGCATTTCTGCACTCTCTAGTACACTGTTCAAAAATTAGTTGTTCTATGAGAGGCATGGCCGTCTCAGGATCTTCAAAAATCCTTCCTGCCGCCTCCATCATCCTAGCCACATAGTCTGAGAATGGCTCAGTATTCCCTTGGATAATTTTTGTCAAGTTTCCTGAAACCTGTCCTTTGTTAGGTAGGCTTTTCCATGCTTTTACAGCTGCCTTATTAATTTGCTCATATACTTCTACAGGGTAGGCCGTTTGATTGATAGCCCATTGTCCCTGTCCTGTAAGCATATCAAAGTTCCATTGTGGATGCCCCTGAGCTAAATTTTGTCTTGCCTGTGAAGCACAGAGTTCTTGAAAAATAGATTTCCAATCTAGATACTGTCCCATAGTCAGGCAAGCCTTAACAGTATTATACCAGTCATCTGGTGTCATGGCACTGACCACAAGTCTTTCTATTAATGCCTGAGTAAAAGAGGCATTGATTCCATAAGTCTGTACTGATTCGGCTAGCGCTTTTAATTGTTTTAAATCTAGCTGTGAATGTTGCCTAGTTTGGTTAGCATCTTCCCATACAGGAAAGGCTACTCTTATCTTTTTTTTCTCCTTAGCTGTAATAAGAGAATTGGACGGCAGTCTTTCCTGTCTCTCTTTTGGTTTTTTCTTTTTAACTCTAACTACTTCCTCCAATGGTGGGGCAGATGGGGCATACCCCGGTGCATAAGGCGAATCCAGCCCGTATCTTTCAGACTCATAACGAGCTGCTTCTTTATCTAACTCTGCCTGTTCCTCAAGATCTAACACACTATCAGAGGATGAGGTGTCGGTATCCTCTGTATCTTCTTCGTCCCCCGAGGACGTCTCCTCAGAGGCGGAGTCGTTAATTCTTAGATTTCGAAACTCAGTTAACACTGGGTACAACTTTTTCTTAGGCCCTTTCTGTTCCACTTTTGTAGCTACTTCTTTTTTAATTTCTTCTTTTTTCTTTTCCTTTCTCTTCATTCCATTCTTAGCGCTCTCTTCCTTTACTGCTTCTGATAGGCTATCCTGGTGTTCTGCCAAAGCTTTTTGTCCCTCTCTTACCTTATCTTGGCATTTTGCATCCTCTATACAGGCTCTAACCATTTTGTACAGCGGCCATGTGCCTGGTCTTAACTTTCCCTTCTCCTTTTCATTAATCAAATCTCCGCCGAGCTTGCCCCAGGAGCCCTTTGACAAGGACCCCGTGGATACAAACCAGGGAGCTACTCTATCTACATCTCGCAGAAAATTACACAACACTTTCTCGGGAACCTTTAAACCACGCTCACGTAACAACTCCTGCATTGCTGAAAGAAGCAGCTTCATTTGGCGGTTACCCATACTGCTTAGAGGGAACGAGCTTGCACAGTTATCTACCTGTGACTTACAGCTCCTGAATACACGGAGGGCAAGTACACTCCTTCCCTTGTGTATGGTAGTTAAGACAGAAGCAGAGCACAAGAACTACCACGGCCCAAACGGGGATAGCAATAGCAAAATAGACAGGATCCACCATACCTTGCAGAAAAGCGTCTAGACCCCTCACGCAGCCAGTTCTGAATCCTCTGTTGAGCCAACAGGGTCCCTCGAAACTGGATAAAACTCCGAGACGTTCGGCTTCGTCTCCCGGGTTTCGTTCACCAGTTGCGGGGCGCCGCCTCGCCGAAAAGGAGAACGCCACGCTTCAGGATTCTTCTGGCAGCATTTTTATTACAGCTCTTTTAGTGTTACAGCTCTCTTAGATGGTAGTGTGGCGAGGGACCCCAAGCCCCAAAAGCTAGTGGCTTATATAGCGCTTTAGGAGATGTGCCGCACACTCATTGGCTCTTATGATGTCGCCAAATTAGCATACTGATTTTCGCGCCTTGCGCAGGCGCACATTCAAGCAAGGCTCGCAAGAAG
>NW_021623970.1:0-3038 GCF_004785775.1 Grammomys surdaster
GGATCGGCTTTGGTGTTGTCTGTCCAAACTGCGCTCGAATCCTTTCATTGGTGCCGTGACTCGGATACGAAGACTTCGGGGACCTCAGCTGCTGCGACCGTACAAGATAGACACAATGACCACTCAGACTTCATCTGCTGCTGCTCCGAGGCCCACGTGGTCCGCCATTCCCGCCGTTTCAGCCTCAGCTCCACCAGCCCGTGACTGCTACACCCCTGCGCAACCCGCTGTTTTCACCATGTCTGCTGAGACTCGCCGAACTTCCACCACGTGAGCTGTGCTGTTTTGGCCCACCCCTCCCCCAGTTGGTGCTCTGCCGTGTGGCCTAGATACCCAGACAGACACACAGGTCCCTGGTTCGGTTCCACCTTCCAAGTACCGGACTGCACAATTTCATGCACATACCGGCTTTTAATCCATAGAGAGCTTCTGGTTCCTGTGAGGGGCCCTGGACTCCGGGTTTGCGTCTGGCCACCGCTTCCTGGACCACAGGGCTGGCTTTTGCCCCAGCACATGTGTCTGGCCTCTAGCCGAACCACAACTGCTATTCAACTAGGACCTTGAACCGATTGAGTGATTTCCCCTCTCGGAATAGCTCGTAACCCCTCCTCAGCTCTTGCAGCTCCACAAAAAGCTGGTACCAGCCGAGCTATCTCCTGACTGGCTAACTTCTGGTGGGTTAGCCCAGTCGAGGCCCTTATTTAATCGCGTGACGGCCCGATTATTATAAGCAGTGCCTGATTTCTGTTGCCAAAGATTAGTTTAGGACACTAAGCTAAATTTGGTAACTCACTCAATGGGTTCACCGTCTTCGTCCGTACCGGCAGACACCCCACTGGGCTGTCTACTGAAAAACCTCAAATCTTTACGATTAACGCCTGAGTTGAGGCCTTCCAAATTAATACATCTTTGCAATAAAGTCTGGATTGGGTACCCTTTAGACAATGGGATGACCATGTGGCCACGTAATGGCACCCTAGACCCCATTATTTTATGGAGTCTTAATACATAGTGCCAGCAGTCCGGTAAATGGAAGGAAATCCTTTATATCCATGCATTTATTTACCTCCGTTACTCCCCTTCTATGTACTCCACCTGCTCCCCACCCAAGGTTCTGCCCCACACCTCTTTCTAATTTTTCTTTTTAATTAAACCAAAATGGGGGAATTACTGTGACTCTAGCGGATGTCTGCTGGTTCCACACACACTAGCCAGAACTGGTAAGCTTCCCCATCCCCCACTGGCCAGAGTAACCCTCCACATCGTCCCAGGAAAGATTCCTTGAGCTAGAGTGAACCCTGTCCTTCCCTGAACCTCTCTAGGATGGCTTCCCTTGGATGAGACATTTCCCCTTTTCCTCTCGAGACAGTTTCTCGCTGCTGAGTACCCCAGGCCAGGCCTGGACAGACTGTTCTCTCTGTCTCAGGAGCACCGGCTCCAATCATAGTCCCCAGGTGTCTCTTCCAAGGGCCAGTCTTTCGCACCCTTTTCCCTTTCCTCCTCCTTCGTCATTTGCGAGTCGACGGAACCTCAGTTCCAGCACCTTGCCTGGAAAGCTAGCGGGTCCAGGGCCCAGCTAGCTCCCCTCGCCTCCTCTGCGATCGGTCAGCCGGTTCGCCTGGTCTCTTCCCTCTATGGTTCTTAGCTCTGCTCTGGGTTGTCCCCTTACATCCTGCCGCCTGGCGCCGCTACAAAAACAACTAAGGTTGTGGTGATATGGGACATGCTTACTTTTCCTAAATGCAGCCACCAGAGTCACTGAGCAGCGACTTCCGGCTGCCAGCAGGAAGACTCGCCCTACAGCTATGCTGCCAGCCCCACAGACCTGACCTGCCTGCAGCAACCGTGACTCACAGCTCCAACCTGTGACAGCCCTACCATCCAGCTTTCTTAACCAAAATGCTTCTTTGCTAATACAAAACTGTGCTTTTCTCTTCCTATACAACCCGCCAAAGTTACTTAAGACTCTTTCCTAACGTGTCTTGATAGATTTTTACTACTGCTATTATTCTATTCAGTTACAACTAATCCTTATGGCTCTCAATCTTGTCAGAAGTCTGCTAATTATATATTTTAAGTTTATGGCTGACAGAATGCCCAAAGCCTCTAACAGTTAGCCCAAGATGGTTTCAGAAGACCTGGACACCTGAATCCTAGAACATACAGCCTAGATTGTATGTGGACAAACACAACGGGATGCCCTGAGTCAAATGACTTGGCTAAATAAAGGTAAGTCATTTCTCATATCATGCGTACCCATTCCACAGAAAAAAGCCCTGTGGCTTCTACGCTTGGAAACAAGACTGACTTCACCCAAGAGACTATGGAAACCATGGGAACTGTTGGCTAGTGGACTCTGTCATTTTTTAAAAAATAATATATAACTGGTAGATTGTTTACTCTTTACCATACTTCTGACTACATTGACAGCTAAGTTTTCAAAGACATTATCTGTTACTTCATTACCTAAACTCAGTTGAAAGACTACTTGTGTTGTTAACTCAAGCTGTTATCTCCTTTGTAAACTTATAAGCTACAGGAAACCCACTCATTTCTACCTCTCATGGATACCATCCAGATAAGTACATCTGCCTAAAATTCCTACTTACTACCTATAATAAAGGGTGGGATCCCTCTGGGTTTCTCAAATATACATCTTAAAAAAAATTCTTTCTCCAAGTGTTCTTAATCTTATTTCCTACATCTTGTCAAGTCCAGGTGCATCCAATACAGCTCCAGAGAAGCAACCTTCAGATGCTCCATCTCCTGCCACACACAGCTGCTTCTACTGGACCTGACCCTGGACATCAGAAAACAGCCAGCTCTTCTAAGACCGGACAAACATCCCCCATATCCATTCTTCTAGGTTCCCCCTAGAGACACGTCGTCCCCAATGCCAGCAGGAAGTAGCCAGATTTCACAACGACCCTATTCCTGCTTCGCCGTCACCTCTTTCTAATTTTTCTTTTTAATTAAACCAAAACGTGGGAATGTTAGCAATCTGTTAAACTCCACCTCCAGAGTCACCTGGCAATAGC
>NW_021623971.1:0-1216 GCF_004785775.1 Grammomys surdaster
CTCTCTTTTGGTTTTTTCTTTTTAACTCTAACTACTTCCTCCAATGGTGGGGCAGATGGGGCATACCCCGGTGCATAAGGCGAATCCGGCCCGTATCTTTCAGACTCATAATGAGCTGCTTCTTTATCTAACTCTGCCTGTTCCTCAAGATCTAACACACTATCAGAGGATGAGGTGTCGGTATCCTCTGTATCTTCTTCATCCCCCGAGGACGTCTCCTCAGAGTCCGAGTCATTAATTCTTAAATTCTGAAACTCAGTTAACACAGGATATAGTTTTCTCTTAGGCTCTTCCTGTTTTTTATGTTCCTTTTTTGTAGCTACTTCTTTTTTAATTTCCTCCTTTTTCTTTTCCTTTTTCTTCGTTCTATTCTTAGTGCTCTTTTCCTTTTCTGCTTCTGATAGGCTATCCTGGTGTTCTGCTAAAGCTCTTTGTCCCTCTCTTACCTTATCTTGACATTTTGCATCCTCTATACAGGCTCTAACCATTTTGTACAGCGGCCATGTGCCTGGTCTTAACTTTCCCTTCTCCTTTTCATTAATCAAGTCACCGCCGAGCTTGTCCCAGGAGCCCTTTGACAAGGACCCCGTGGAAACAAACCAGGGAGCTACCCAAGCCACATCTCGCAGAAAATTACACAACACTTTCTCGGGAACCTTTAAACCGCGCTCGTGCAGCAACGCCTGCATCATTGAAAGAAGCGGCTTCATTTGGTGGTTACACATACTGCTTAGAGGGAACGAACTTGCACAGTTATCTACCTGTGACTTACAGCTCCTGAATACACAGAAGGCAAGTACACTCCTTTCCTTGTGTATGGCAGTTAAAACAGCAGCAGAGCACAAGAACTACCACGGCCCAAACGGGGATAGCAATAGCAAAATAGACAGGATCCACCATACCTTGCAGAAAAGCATCTAGACTTCTCGCGCCATCAGTTCTGAACCCTCTGTTGAGCCAACAGGTTCCCTCGAAACTGGATAAAACACCGAGACGTTCGGCTTCGTCCCCGGGTTTCTGGCACCAGTTGCGGGGCACCGCCTCGCCGATAAGGAGAATGCCACGCTCAGGATTCTTCTGACAGCAGTTTTATTGTTACAGCTCTTTTAGATGGTAGTGTTACAGCTCTCTTAGATGGTAGTGAGGCGAGGGACCCCAAGCCCCAAAAGCCTGTGGCTTATATAGAGCTTTAGGAGACGTGCCACACACTCATTGG
>NW_021623972.1:0-2869 GCF_004785775.1 Grammomys surdaster
CGGAAGGATTCTGGTGTGTGTGTGTGGTGCGTTCTTGCTGGCGAGACAATTACACGCGCGCCTCACAGTTGGTGCCGAGAAACCCGGGAAAATTTACCATCACCGGCGCTGTTTAAGAAGGCCCTCCACTCGTCCTCTACGCGTGGAGTGAATCCAGAACCGTAGAACAAGGTAATGCTCTCTGAGAGATATGTTTGGACTTGATTTAATTTATTTCCCTCCCCAGTTGGCAGGAACTTTAGAGGCTCTTGCTATGGTGCTGGTAGCGTTAGTTCTCTTCCTTTTGGTTTTCGTGGCGGTTCGGGGAGTGGCAGACGGATTACGGGTTAGCATGTCAGAAACAGAGAAAAGAAGGAAGCGCTTAGAAATTCAGAAAGGAAAAGGGAAAAAGGATATATTAAAGAAATTAAGCCTCCCTGAGGAACAATCCACGGGGATGAAAGATGAGGGGAAGAACACCCTTGGGAGAGACGGGAGGAAAGTAAGCCTCAGAAAGAGATTTCTTTATCCGGTAAAGGAAGTTTTGAGGCTTGATGCCTCTGAGTTGGAGGGGATAACTTCCTCAGAGGACTCAGATGAAGAGATAGATGAAGAGGAAAGATGCCAGCCAGATAAACAGTTGCCACCTCGAAATCTAAAGCAGAGGAAAACGAGAGATAGAAGCCGGACGGCCTCTCGGCCTGTAGCGCCCTCCCAACCTAATGTTCCCGGCGCACTTCCGCCTTATGTGGACAGGCGCTGCTCAGGCTCCTTCCTTTCAGAGGAAGACAAGAGAAAAATGTTACAAGCTTTTCCAGTGTTTGAGGACGCAGGAAGAGGTCGTGTCCACGCACCTGTAGAGTATGCTTCTATTAAAGAATTCGCTGAATCGGTTAACAAGTATGGAGTTGATGCTAATTTTACAATTATGCAGCTTGAGAGATTTGCCACTATGGCAATGACTCCGAATGATTGGCAGAACACAGTAAAAGCTGCTACAAGGCTGATTGAGGAACAGGCACAGCTTGGTCATTTAGAACCTTCTACTTCTCCTTGGAATACCCCTATCTTTGTTATAAGAAAGAGATCAGGAAAATGGAGACTTCTCCATGATTTAAGGGCCATTAATAAACAGATGCAGCTGTTTGGCTCAGTGCAACGAGGGCTGCCTCTGCTCTCTGCTTTACCTAAGCAGTGGAGGATAATAATTATAGACATTAGGGATTGCTTTTTCTCCATTCCCCTACACCCGCAAGATAGGCAAAGATTTGCATTCACTTTGCCTGCTGTTAATCATCTTGAACCAGACAAAAGATATCAGTGGAAAGTTTTGCCTCAAGGCATGGCCAATAGTCCTACCATATGTCAGCTGTATATACAAATGGCCCTTGAACCTGTTAAGAAACAATTTCCTTCTCTACTCTTGATTCATTTTATGGATGATATTTTAATATGCCATAAAGAGTTGACCACTTTGCAGAACTCATATCCTTTATTAATTGCTACATTAAGACAGCGGGGTCTGCATATTGTCACAGAGAAGGTTCAAATTTCAGAAATCGGTTCCTTTTTAGGGACAGTTATTTACCCTGAGAAAATAGTTCCTCAAAAATTAGAAATTCGCAGAGATCATTTACATACCTTAAATGACTTTCAAAAGTTACTAGGTGATATAAATTGGTTAAGACCATTTTTGAAAATTCCCTCTGCTGAATTAAAACCTTTGTTTGACATTCTGAAAGGAGATTCCCATATTTCCTCACCAAGAGCATTAACACCGGCTGCAAATCATGCCCTGCGATTGGTGGAGGATGCCTTGCAAAAAGCTCAGCTAAAACGCATTGATGAGACCAAAACTTTTAATTTGTGTGTCTTTAAAACCAGACATTTACCAACTGCCGTGTTATGGCAGGATGGGCCCTTATTATGGATCCATCCTAATGCATCTCCTGCAAAGATTATTGAATGGTATCCAGATGCAGTTGCTCAGCTTGCCTTACGGGGATTAAAAGCAGCTGTCACTCATTTTGGAAGGGAGCCTAAGGTTTTAATAGTGCCTTATACTGCACATCAAGTTCAAATATTAACTGCTACCTCTGATGTTTGGGCTGTGTTGGTTACCTCCTTTAATGGTCAAATAGATAATCACTACCCTAAACATCCCATTTTACAGTTTGCCTTAACTCAAGCTATTGTATTTCCACATGTCTTATCTCAAAAGCCGCTCCCGGATGGAGTGGTCGTTTACACAGATGGGTCAAAGACAGGTGTGGGTGCTTATGTAATTGATAATAAGGTCACTGCCAAACAATACCAGGAGACTTCACCTCAAGTTGTGGAATGCTTGGTAGTTTTGGAGGTTCTTGAAACCTTTCCAGGCCCTTTAAATATTGTTTCAGATTCCTTTTATGTAGTAAATGCAGTTAAAGCCTTAGAAGTGGCTGGGCTAATTAGACCATCTAGTAGACTTGTAAAAGTTTTTCAAAAGATTCAATTCGCTTTAGTTAATAGGAGATTTCCAGTTTTTATTACACACATCAGGGCTCACTCAGGTCTACCAGGTCCAATGTCTCATGGGAATGACCTAACAGATCGAGCCACAAAATTGGTTGCTATCGCCCTATCTTCAAAATTAGATTTGGCCAAAGATTTTCATAAAAACTTTCATGTGACAGCAGAGACGTTACGTCGTCGGTTTGAGATAACTAGAAAGGAAGCTAGAGATATAGTTACTCAATGTCAGAATTGCTGTCAATTTTTACCAGTGCCTCATGTAGGAATTAATCCAAGAGGAATTCGGCCACTACAAATTTGGCAAATGGATGTCACTCACATCCCAACCTTTGGCAAATTACAATATTTACATGTTTCCATTGACACTTATTCTGGA
>NW_021623972.1:2969-5090 GCF_004785775.1 Grammomys surdaster
GCAGTGTTGAATAACATGTGCTGCCTTTTCTCCGGTCAACGGAGAAAAGGCAGCACATGTTATTCAACACTGCCTTGAGGCATGGAGTGCCTGGGGGAAGCCTAAAATTCTTAAAACAGACAATGGGCCAGCATACACTTCTCAAAAGTTTAGACAATTTTGTTGCCAAATGGAGGTAACCCATCTGACAGGCCTCCCTTATAACCCTCAGGGACAGGGCATCATAGAACGGGCTCATCGCACTCTTAAGTCTTATCTAATAAAACAAAAGGGAGGAGTCGAGGAGACTCTGCCCTTAGTGCCACGAGTCACCGTTTCTATAGCACTTTTTACTCTCAATATTTTAAACCTGGACAGTCAGGGCCATTCGGCTGCTGACCATCACTGTTTAGAGCCTGACAGGCCGAAAGAGATGGTAAAATGGAAAGACATTTTGACCGGACAATGGAAGGGCCCAGATATTGTTTTATTAAGAGCCAGGGGAGCGGTTTGTGTGTTCCCACAGGAAGAAGACAACCCGTTTTGGCTACCAGAGCGGCTGACGCGGCGACTTGCGATATTGGAAGGTGACACCCAGGCGGACCCTCCAGGCTCTGATGACAGCCCTTGTGCTGATCCAAGGGATACAGGTTCCTAGTATATCAGGGAAACGATGATGGACCATATTATCTGCCTTTCCAAAACCCATACCAGTCAGACATAATGTAACTAATCTGTCCAGAAAATTGTTTTAATATCTTACAGGAAATTGGTTAGAAAACTTCAGTGAGACACTCAGAAAATTGAGAACAGCTGTGGTGAACATCAACTTGACGCACGTGGATCTGTCCCTGACTGAGGGACTGTCCTCCTGGAATTCTTCAGCTTTCTTCTTTTCTTTTAAGTGGGTGGGAGTAGGCCTGTTTGGTAAGCCCTATGTTGCGGATCAGTATTCATCCTTTGGTTGGATTGCAAACTCAGAGCTCAACAAAATTTTGACAAGGCTATTATTGGCCAGGCGCTTGTGACCAAAGAACTAGGGGCTTCCCCTGCAGTGTGGCTATCACTGCTTCAAAAATAAGTAGTCTCCCCCTCATGAGTGGTGGTGCTAAATGTTAGGCCATCAGCGTTACACCTCAAAGGATTTGCCCATTGTACTGGGTCGGTGAGGAGTCTTGGCCTGGCTGATTCTTGTCTGTGTAGCTGTGGTACCTGAATTTTGAGACAAACAGCCCTTGCACCCCTAGGAGATGACTCCATTGCACAGGGATGGGTGTTTGCATCTCTTTCTGTTTCCCTTAGCCCTTGCACTCAGAGGACTCGCTTCCATTGCACCTGATAGGGTAAGGGAGACTGTCTTAAACTATTAGTCCTTGATCGCTTATTCCCCCAAGATGGAATTTGCTTGATCGGCCTTGAGTTTGAGTCATGACTGGTACCACCCTAGACAGGCCAAGGACAGCCAGATAGACAACTTCATCTTTTTGTCTCCAGGCCAGTTGCCAATTGGTCCCAACGACGGGAATAAGTTGATCCCATATGCCAGAGATACACCACGAGTGGTGAGTCTATCCAGTAACAGGCATTACGAGTGGCCACAACCTGGGGCGCACATTCTGAGAATGCCAGGTGTGGGTGCGCGACCCTCATAGCCTAGACAGAGAGCTCACCATTCTTTGGTGCTGGCTGTGGAGAAATGTCAACTAGCCTAAGACACGGGACATTGACCAGTGCCTGTTTAACAAAACAAAAAAGAAATAGCCAGTAGACAGATTCCTCAGCCGCTGTACCCAGGGGCTTCTGATAAAGACACCCGGTAAAGCCTCAAACATTTCTATACACAGCCCCTGCCCACTAAGGTGTTCGTTCCACGGATAGAAGGTCTGGAAAGTCTATAACGGAGTGGACGGATAAGCCTCGGCCACCTAAGACAGGGCAGCCGCGGGTGGGGAGGCTGACCCCGTGACGGGTAAGAGTTTGAGCACCGCCCTCTAAAGAGACTCAGACCCGCCGTGAGACCCCCAAATATGGGAGTTACGAAACCTTCCCAGGGATCTCAACTACCACCCTCTACAATAAAACAAAAAGGGGCAGATGTAGGAAGCCGCGCATGCGCTGGCTAAAGCCGCGTTTGCCTGACAT
>NW_021623973.1:0-1738 GCF_004785775.1 Grammomys surdaster
CCTAAAAGACAACTACACTGCTCTGACTGGAGTCGCTGCCCAGATTCAAGAAGGAGAAGAATTTCTTACTGCTAGAAAAGAAGCTAAGCTTTTCCTAGAGGATGTGAAATGCTGGGAGGTTTCAGATCCTGAAGAACAGCTTAGTAAGTTAATAGATTTTATGCAAACATTGAGTCAAAAAATAAAAAGTTACAACATTTGGATTAATACATGCCTCACAGATTGGGATCTGCAGAATTTTCTAATAAACACTGTCAACTTCTGCAAAAATTCACCCACTTATAAAACTCACTTTATTAAATCTCAGTTGTGCAGCCTTCTAGAACCTCATGTCTACAAAGTGACAAACTTTCCTCAGGCACAATCCATCATACAGTGGATCAATCAGTCAGAGTCAGAAGAAGAGCAAGTCAAAATCACCTCATTTTCTGAATTCATTAAGACCTTAAAGAAAACACACAAAAACCTGATGGAAGTGAATTTCAAAAGTGAGTCCCAAGAAACAGTGGAAGAAGTGAAAAGAACGGCTACATATGAGGTCACCACAGCTCTCAGCTCCTTCTTGAAGTACCTCAGAGAAACAGACCAGCCAGACATGCAGCTGCTGCTACTCTCCATTGCAGCTGGTGCAGGCTATCAATTGGTAAACAGTGTTTTTCAGCATCTTCTGGGGTGTGATGAGTTAAACTTCCTCTTGGATCAAATGCAAAGTAACCAACACAAATACCAAGAGCTTAAGAATATTTGCAATTACAGAGCCCAGGCATTCCTGGTACTCACATCTCTAAGAGCCACAGTTGAAATCACAGATATTTCTACAGAAGAGAAAAGTCAGCGTTTGACATTGATAAAACAACATATGGGGAAATTGTTGTCTGAAGAAGTTGTACATGTTCTCACAAAACATGAAGCACATCATGACTGGGAAACTCTGGAGAATGATTTAAGATTGCTCATTGATGGGGAGTATAAAGCCACCACCCCTTCTTTACAAATGGACGAGGTAAAAAAACAATTGCAAAGTCTCTGCCATGAAAAGAAACAGACTTATAAACATCAAAGTAATGAAAACAACACAAAGGAAATGATAGAAAATGGACCTTTCTTAGACTTGCTCCAGCGTCTAGGCCTAGACCATTACTATCCAAAAAGGATGAGCAGAGCCGACTTCCACCTGATCTATAAGACCTCTGTGTACAATTCACAGCCAAGATCTGAAAAGGAGCTTCCATTCTATTTTCTACAAAAGCTACTGATGTTGGATTATGGGTTGAGACATCTTGTCTTCAAAGATGATGAAAACATAAAAAAACAGATCTCCGTCGGCTGCTCCAATCAAGAAAATGAAGATTTTGATCCATATGAAGATGTCATTAAAGGCAATGACAGTCCTAGCTATCCTTCAGCCACTGAGTCCTGGCCCCACATTCACCCAATGGATATCCAGATGGCTATTTTACACTGTGCAGATGATCTTACCAGGCAATATATTCTGTCCAAACTTTCTATTTGTCAATTTGCACTCCCCCTTGTTGTGCCAAATCCCAACACTTCTCAGAATGAATTTTATCTCTGGTCTCTCAGACAAATTAGGAAAAGTTGGCAAGATGCAAGTAAATCTCTGCAGGACAAGAGCTACAGTCACAAGAATCAGCAGATATGCCGTGTCCCTACCCCCATTGTGTCCTTCATTAGAGTTGGAAATGGCCTCTCTGCTTCCAAATCTCAGATCATGAAC
>NW_021623974.1:0-1175 GCF_004785775.1 Grammomys surdaster
AGACACTGCAGAGGAAGCAGCAAACACTGTCTCTTGATGGAGGGAGTGGTAGAAATCTGCTGGTTCTGTCCTGGAGGCCTCGATGATGACTTATTTGACAAGTGTCTGACCTTCACCAATCTTCATGGAGATGCCAAGGAACATAGACAACAACTCAGCTTCCTGCAAGATGTCTCTTCTCTCATTGTGATCCTCATGTCAGCTTCTGATATCAATGAAGAAAATAAAAAGCTTGTCAAACACCTCTGTAAGTCAGCAACACCTTTGATCTGCTTGATTGATGACAAAGAAAAGGCTGTAGCAAATTATTCTGGTAAAAGAATCAAAATTGGCATTAAGAATAGAAATGAGGCAGAATTAACAGAGGAGCTCACCAACGCCATCAAACTTTTGCTAGAGCTCTCTAATACTGCTCTCAGTTTGGAGGACTGTTCACAGACAGCTAGAAAACAAGGATTCCTTATTGATGAAGACCAGAGAGACTGCAAGGAAGCCAAGGAAACGTCACAGATCATAATGGCCCTCCTGGAGGAATGCAAGTTATCACAGACAAAAGAAAATTTACTACCCCTTCAAGGACAACTTTGGCACCTTTGGTGTAAGAAAGACAAAGAGTTCTATCATCTGAGAGAAAAGGGGAATCGGAGCATTGAACAACATAAGAGTGAGATTGAAACAGATAAAAGAATAATTCGGCGTCGGCAATTGGAAAAAGCCTTTCCTCTTAATGATTTAATGCGCTCTGTTCTCGAACTCCTCCAAGGCTATTCAGAAACCCATCACAAACTCTACTTTTTGAAGTGGCTGACTCTGTTTTTTGACAACCTGACTATAGAACACCTGGAAAAGTTACATGAAAAGCAGAGATCTTTGTGGTTAATGGTACAAAGAGAAAAGCAAAGAGCACAGAAGAGCAACTCCCTGACACTCTGGCAGAAGCAGATAGAAGCCATCTCCACAGAGATTCAGGACTGTACTTTAGGAATTGAGCACCTTCTCCGAGAAGTTGCCCAGATCTATGAAGCTCTGGAAGAAACTTCCTCCTCTAGAGATAGCCTTTTTCTCTGCCTCCCACAAATTGCTGCAGACCTGATGATAGCTGGTATTCCCATTGAGCTAATGGATGGAGATGCTTCATACGTGCCTCTAAAGTGGGTAGCAGCTATTTTTGACAA
>NW_021623975.1:0-2822 GCF_004785775.1 Grammomys surdaster
CTTGGGGATGACTGTTTCATAGGAAGAATTATATACAGATCCTATGTAACAGAATGTGCTCGGGAGAAAAATGATTGCCAAGAGCAACATGGCCACCAGCCTGATACACAAGTGTTCTGGGATTTGCTCCAGCTTTAGTCTCTCCATCTGGGGAGGCCAAGTCTGAAGTGCTCCTCCAACCTCTTACAAAGCCGCATGGGGGTCTACTTGAAAGAGAAAGAGGACGGTCAAAGTCTCCCTGTGGCCGGGCCTGCCATGATCCCCCTGACTCAGTTGATTCTGTGAGACCTGTGTGTTGAACATCAGTGGTGGTGGCAGCCCTCCTGATCTGGAGGCCCTGGTATTATCTGCACATCTATGCTGGGTGTTGGTTCCTTCCAACCTCTGTGAGCTTAGCTTTCTGGCTGGGTCTTGTCCTGGTGACTCTGACCTCTCTGCCCTTTCAGACAGTTTCTGTTCTTAGTTGCTTCTTTCAAAGTCAGCTCCTGTACTCCATCTCCAAGTCCCTTTGACAAGATGGAGAGATGTGCTGTGACAGACAGACTCTACAGTGTGGGACTGTTCCTTGAGAGAGGACGTAACATCCCCACAGCTCACTCAGCAGAGCTACACGGAACACCCCTCCCCCACAGCCCTCTACGCTTCCTGTTGTCAGTTGCTCAGCTAACCCCAGATGTTCCAAATCAAGGAGCTTGAAGCTATCCTAGGTGGGCATACTCTGTTATCTGTTTCCTGACCTCTAAAGACCTGCTCTGTAGATAGGAGCGTCCTAACCCAGAGCAATGTATGAGCTCTGAGAGGTGTGATAGAGATACATAAATACAGGAGTCCAGACTGTTAGGTCAGGCCGCTGAGCTGACCCCTCAGCTCTATGTTGTAGCACGAGTGTGCTGGGGTTGCAGGCTGTAGAGAAGGGACATTATCACCCTTCACGTCATCCAGACTCAGCTTCTCAGAGGCCATGGAAGATGGCATGGTACCCTCCTGTCAACATGTCCACAGTGGTTGGCATCTCAAAGGCCTACCCCCAGCACACTGATTCCCTAAGGTTATATGTGGTTATGTGTGTTTTTTTGTTTATGTGGCAGTGTTTTGCCAAGTAGCCTAGTCTATCCTGAAATTCTTAATCTTCCTCATGGTCCTGGCAGTTTGTAGGATTACATGTGATAGCCTTCCTTCTAGCCTCTATGCACCCATAAGTACATGGATCACATGAACTCATTCAGGTATGCACACAGACACACAAAGTAAGTTTTCATGAGATACCTTATTTATGTATCTTATGCGGCATATTACATTAATTTTACATGTGTAAATATGTACGATAAAGGGGGAGTACTTTTAGTCCAAAAGTGGTAAGTCACAAAAACTGTTAAAGCTGACTCCTCCTCCCCACCCTAGCCTGCAGACAGGATAAGATGGCACTTCAGGAATAGTTAAAAATGGCAGCTGCTGTCAAAATGACTCTACCAGGACATCTCAGCCTACAGCCAGCAAGAGAGCCTTTCCTGCTTCAGCAGGAGATGCCCCTCAGGAGCTGTCCACGCTGTCAACACTTCCTCTGTCTCCCTGAGCAGTTCCACAGAGATGGAGCAAAAGTTAACTGAAGCTAGGAAGGCCTTTCCATCCTAACCCATGGGTGCGATGCAGGGAAAAGGGAGTGAAAAAGAATCACCAATCCCCAACCTCCCCAGGCTTAGGCTTGAATCCTTGCAAGCAGGCGGCAGCCATCCCTGGATTCATCCTCCCCTCCCCAGATTCCCCCTTTAATAAATCTCCTTTATGAGATTTACTGCACGGAGTGACTCTCTCATCAGAAGAAGCAGATGAAAAGCATGAAGAGAAGTGAAGAAGGAGTGGGGCTGGGGCTCCCAAGCTCCTCAGCTCAGTTGGGGTACCTTCCCCTGGGAACTGCAGCACCTCTGCTTAGGAGGCTTCCTCTCAGAGCTATGGGGTTCCTGGACTCCCTATCTCAGTATTCCTTTCCACTGGGATGCCTGTTCCCCTCACAGCTGTGGCATTCCTATGCTTCCAAGTCCCAAGATACCCTCCCATCCAAGCAGATACTCTTAATGATATTTCCAGCTCTTCAAATATTGATCACTTTTATATGTTGGGGATCTCATACTTTTCTACCAACTTTGAAGCTTGTTAGATTTTTACAGATAGTTTTACCCACTGTGCTGCCAAACATTAGAACTAACCTTAGAAGCAAATCTGTGTCTGTGAACCTTCCTGACCTGTCTTCCACTTCCCTCTCCCCCCACCCCGTCCCTGGTGATCACCATTCACACTGTTCTTCAGCAAGAACAGCCTTTCAGTCTCCACGGAGGATTCGCACACATGGCACTTCTCTTTCTCTCTAACTTCCATCACTTGGAGTGACCTCCAGTTCCCTCCCCATTGTAACCAATGAGGTTGGCTGTGAGCACGGGACACGGGAGAGCAGGTGTGTCTCCGGCACAGCGATTCGTTTTCTTTGGAAATCTAACCAACTGTGGAGCTGCTAAGTTGTAGAGCTCCTGTAGTCTCTTGCATTTGATGAGGACTCTCTCCACAGTGGCTTCTGTAATAATGGTGCTGGTCAGTTCCCATCAACAAAACGTGCAAATTTCCTTCACATCTAAGTTAGCGTTTGCTTTTGGTCATTCAAGATATCTCTTTGCCGGGCAGTGGTGGCACATGCCTTTAATCCCAGCACTTGGGAGGCAGAGGCAGGCGGATTTCTGAGTTCGAGGCCAGCCTGGTCTACAGAGTGAGTTCCAGGACAGCCATGGCTACACAGAGAAACCCTGTCTCGAAAAACCAAAAAAAAAAAAAAA
>NW_021623975.1:2922-9703 GCF_004785775.1 Grammomys surdaster
ACACAGAGAAACCCTGTCCCAAAAAACCAAAAAAAAAAAAAAAAAAAGATATCTCCTGATTTCTAATGCCTCAATAACTACTGAAGTTGTGCATTGTTTCATACATTTCTTTGCTATTTGGGGGTTTTGTTGGATGGAATGTCTTTTGAGACAACATCACAGGATGGAGCACAGGTTAGCTTGGAAATAACTAGGTAGCCCAAGATGTCTTCCAATTAGAAATCACCCACTTCAGCACAAAGTGGTGGGGCTTGAAGCACTAGAGTCTCTTGTTTTTACTCCTCTAGGCCCCCATACTGAGGATCAAATCTATGTTTCGTATCTGCTGTGTAAGCTCTGCCTTGCACAAGCAACTGTGTCTTCTCTGGAGAAATGTCTACTGAATCCTTAGCCCATTTAAACTTTTGGATTGATTTGGTTTTGATGTTGAGCTTTGTGCTGTGATCATATGCACTCAGAAACTGGGCCCTTATCAGATGAAAGGTTTGCGAGTATTTTCTTAGGCTCCACAGGCTTGGGTCTCACTGCTCTAGTTTCATGCACTCTTAATTCTCTTTTTACTTGCCTGAGTCCTTGGAGAGAATTCTTAGAAAAGAAAAGCATTGTCAACTCATTGTCTACCATTGTCTGCAGTGGTTCTCGACCTTCCTAGCATTTCCAGCCTTTAACACGGTTCCTCATGTTGTGGTGACTCCCAACTGTTGGGTTGTAGTGTGTGTGGGTCCCGCACCTGTCTCGCCACATGCCTAGGGCCTCTCGTGGGGACAGAGGCTCGGGAATTTGACTGTGTTCACTCCACGCTGGTTCCAGGGCAGACATCAGGCTATGTGAAGCCTTGGAACTCTGCTGTGGGGGTGAGGGAGCACAGTCTGAGGTGCTGCAAGGAGCCAAAGCTCTTGGCTTAGGGATCACCAGGCCAAAAGGCTGCCGGGCTCCCAGGCACCACTGGGGGGCCATGGAAGGGCCGAGAATGAAGTGGGGACATAATGTCCTGGATTTGTCCGAAGCTGAAGGGGGTAGGGGAAGAAGCTCTGACTGTATCCCGCAGGGAGGAGAGTCGCAGCGGCTCCCTTGGCTTGGGTGGCTGGTGGTCTCTGTAGCTGGGAACACAGAGAAGTCATCAGTAGGAGATTAGGCGGTTTGTAAATTGAGGCCTGCTCCACTGTTCCTACAGTGGACCCTGAAGAAGAAAAATAGTCCATGGTCTTTAAGATGTTTATTGTCACGGCAGAAAGAAGAAAACTATACCACTTTTTGTCAGGGAAGGCCTGAGGTTAAATACCTTTTGCAAGGAGGAGGGTTTGGGAAAGAATGTTTAATTGGCTACAACCCTCTGGCCTTTAGGTTTCTCATTAATATGGAGATCTGTCTTAAGGCTCTGTGGCCTGTAGTCACACCCTCTACCTGTGGAGGGGCTAGTGGGCCTTGTCCTACATGACTGAAGGACCCCGCTCTATGGAGGTCTGTGGCCTCATGTCAGGAGCCTGGAGTCTGGGACTGTGGTGAAATGCATACAGTCCCTTAGGATCACCTGGGTTCTCTGGCGATTTCTAGCTGGTGCTCGACCAGAAACCATGCTGTCCTTTCATGGTCCTACACCCAACCATAAAATTATTTTCATTGCTACATCATAACTGTAATTTTGCTATTGTTATGAATCATAAGGCAAATATTTGGTATATAGGATGTCTGATATGTGAACTCTACGAAAGGGTTGTTCAACCCCCAAAGGGGTCACAGTTCACAGGTTGAGAACCACTGCCTCATGCCTTTGCCTTGCAGTTTCTTTCCTGCTGTCTGTGACTCAGTGTTTCTGGTTTTACGTAGCACTATGACTTGTAGTCTTTGAACCTCTGCCTTCTAAGTGCTAGCATCACCATAACCAGCTTGTGTGGTGCTGAGATCAAACCCTGAGCTTCATACGTGCTCAGCAAGCGCTGTACCAACTCAGCTGCAGCTCGGGCCTTAATTAGGTTTCTAGTACATTCTGAGTTGATTTTTGTGTATGTTCAGATGGTATGGTCCAGCTTTATTTAGCCTTTCACATATATTTATCCAGTTCTGCCAGCAGTGTTTATCGATGGGGCTATCTTCTCCACCATGTGTTCTTGGCACCGTTGTCAGGTGTCATGCTGATGGCTGAAGAGAGTCCTTTTATGACTGGTCAGCCTGCTGCCCCTTGCAGTGTTGTGTGCTAAAGAGAACAAAACCCCAAAGAAGGAATCTTTGGTTGGGCAGTGGTGGTGCACGCCTTTAATCCCAGCACTTGGGAGGCAGAGGCAGGCGGATTTCTGAGTTTGAGGCCAGTCTGGTCTACAGAGTGAGTTCCAGGACAGCCAGGGCTATACAGAGAAACCCTATCTCGAAAAAACAAAAAATAAATAAATAAATAAAATAAAAATAAAAAATCTAAGAGTGATCTTGAACTCTTGATTCTCCATTCTCCATAACCTGAGAGCTGGGATTACAGAGATACAATACCCATCACTCCCAGTGCTTTAGTTCTTCAACTAGGTCTTTGACAGTGTCAAGTATGTACATGGCAGTCTGGTCACAGTCACCCTCCATGCTCCTCTGTCCTCTGTCCTCCCCACCTGTACCCCTACCGTCAAATGCTCAACCTACTTTCATGACTTCTTCTTGTCTTTGTTTTCGCATTGTGGTCCAGACCCACTAGTTTGAGCCGTGACGTCTCATGGGCATGGCTGGATTGCTGTCCACTGGCACACAAGTATCTCACAGTGGCTACATCACTGAAGACAGTGACGGCTCTCGCTCTGTCCCATATCTGTTTGCTCACCTGGGTGGAATGGGCCGAAGAGATCCCTCCTGTCTATAATTGAATGTTGACTGCCTCAGACTTGTGTGAATTCTCTGGGTAACTGCAGCTAGTATGAGTTTCATGAGTGCTTCAACCATACCATGACCTCTCTGCCATCCAGGCTTTTAAATTCTTTCTGCCCTCTCCTCTTCAGTGTGCCCTAATCCTTGGAGGGAGGGATTTCAGTATCTCATTTAATGCTAGCACCTTGACAGTGTGCCTCTCATTAACCATCACTTGCTGCAAAGAGAAGCTGCTTTGACCAAGGGTGAGGGCAGCACTAATCTGAGTAGAAACACACGTTTGTCAGGAAGATTGGCATGTTCGTTTAGCAAAAGGAATAGTTTTCCTTAAGCTCCGTGATCTCCCCTGCCATAAGCTTTTGACTAGGTCCATGGAACTGGCATGAACTTACTCCTACAGTGCATGCCTCAGATCTAATCAGAGATCAGTTGCCTCTGCCCCAGACAGTGGTGCACTATCATGCTGATGTCTTGTGCTTCTTGAGTCGGTACTGTAGCATGCAAGGCCTGAAGCTGGGGAGACTTTTCTCCCTTTGTTAGTTACTGTTTTATTACTGTAATAAAACACCATGACCAAGGCAACTTACAGAAGAAAAGGTTTCTTTGGGGTTCACAGTACCAGAGGGATATGAGCCCATTGCCATGAGGACCATAGGAAAGTGTGGCACGGAGCGTGGCAGCATAAAACACCCAGGGTTCATGTCTCAGTCCACATGCAGGAGAGAGAGCGGACTCTTTGAATCTTTGAAATCATCAAAGCCTGCCTTCAGTGACATACTTCCTCCAGCAAGGCCGACCATCAGCTAGAAGCCAAGTAGTCAATGCCCGAGCTACAGTGGGACATTCCATTCAGGACACAGCAGTCCTGCACCTACGTGCAGAGCAGCTCGAGGCACTCCGTAAGGAGCATTTTTTTTTTTTTTTGTATCATGAAACCAAGACACTCGGTGTCTTCAGTTATAGGGTCTGACAGTCCAGTCCTGGTGGATAACCCAGGGCAACAGCATGACCTGTATGCTTTGGGGCACCAGTTTTTTGTTTTTTTTTTTTTTAGAAATTGCATTACATTCATAACTCTTTCTTTTAGATTTTCAAACTTTATCAGCATGAGCATTTTGCCTGTGTGTATATGTATACCAGATTACAATCGGAACCCGCAGAGGCCAGAAAAGGATATCAAATCCCTCGGAACTGGAGTTACAGACAGTTGTGAGCTGTCATGTATCTTCTACAAGAACAAGTGTTCCTTACTCCTGCTCATCCCTCTAGTCTCAGATACTTATTTCAGCCATAGCAGTAACTCTGATCTCTAAGTACAGGGTATTTTTTCATTCTGAGGTCCTCTCAGCAGCCTTTTATGGTTTTTATTGTAGAAATTTTTTATTACCTTTGTTAAATCTACACTTAAGGGTCTGGAGAGATGGCTCAGCAGTTAAGACCACACAGGTTGCTCTTCTAGAAGACTCCAGTCTGATTCCCCAACACCTACGTCAGCTCACAACCATCTGTAACCCCAGGTCCAAGGATCCACCTCCCTCTTGTGGCTTTCACGTGTACTGCATGCGCATGGTGCACATATATTCATACAGGCAAAACAGCCATACACATAAAGTAAAAATAAAATCTCAAAAAATATTTTAAAACTTCATCCTCAAATGTTATGATTTTTGTAGTAATTCTGAATGAAATTCTCTCCAAATTTCTTTTTCAATAATGTTCATTGTTGTACAGAGCTGCCAGGGTTCTCTCTGTGTTGATCTCTGTATCCTACAACTTGACTAAATTTATTTTGTCAGTCCTGACAGGTTTTCTTCTTTTTTTTCTCTTAAGATTTGTGGGGCATAGCGGTGCATACCTTTAATCCCAGCAGTCGAGAGGCAGAGGCAGACTGATCTCTTTGAGTTCAAGGCCAGCCTAGTCTACAGAGTGAATTCTAGGACAACCAGGGCTACATAATGAGACCCTGTATCCAAAAGCAAACAAAACAAAAAAGGAAAATGAAACGAAAATTACATGATTATAAATATAAGGTTAGAGAGTTGTAAGTTTGCTCAATTGTTGTTGTCATTATCTTAGGATTCTACTGCTGTGAACAGACACCATGACCAAGACAACTCTTATAAGGACAACATTTAGTTGGGGCTGGCTTACAGATTCAGAGGTTCAGTCCATTATCATCAAGACAGGAGCATGGAAGCATCCAGGCAGGCATGGTGCAGGAGGAGCTGAGAATTCTACATCTTCATCTGAAGGCTGCTAGCAGAATACTGACTTCCAGGCAGCTAGGAGGAGGGTCTTAAAGCCCACACCCACAGTGACACACCTACTCTAAGGCCACACCTCCAAATAGTGTCATTCCCTGGCTCAAACATAGCAGTTATTACTATTTGTGTGTGTGGGGGGGGGGGAGCATGTAGAGGTCAGAATACAACTTTGTAGGATGGGTCCTGTCTTTCCACCTTCTCATGGGTTCTGAGGATCAAATTCAGATTTCCAGGACTATGTGGCAATAGCCTTTACACTCTGAGTCAATTTACTAGTCTTTCTTTCCTTTTTTTGTGACAATATCTCTCTACATAGTCCTAGCTATCCTGAAACTCTGTCAACCAGGCTACAAACTCACAGAGATCCTCCTGCCTCTGCCTCCAGAGTGCTAGGATTAAAAGTGTATGCTACTATGGCCAGCCTTGACCCTACTTTTATAAAAACTGTTTTGATGAATATATATTAGCTACATATACTAATCGGCTTCATGACAGTATCTCACACCTTCAGCTCCCCTGTCTCCTTTGCTCTGGTGACTAAGGAGGCTTCCCTAGTGTTGCCTGGAGGCACACGAGTGAGGACTTTCGGGAGCACGCACATCCTCCGGTGGCTCCACCACTGAAGAAGACCAACCTTTAACTGTCAGTGGTACTCTGATTCTCCTGTAACACTGCCTCAGTCTGCTAACCTAGGACTAGTCCTGGAAGCTTCTAGCCTCTATATAATCTTAGCTAGGCCTAGTGAGGGGCCAAATCTTTTAAATTCAGACTCTATTATAGAAAACCTGCCCAGGTTTAAACTCAAGTAAACTAATAGACCAGTACTTAGCATTAGTTTCCAAGTTACCACCCCACCTCCCTAACAAAACCCGAGCGTAACTCAAGTCTCTAGGCTTACCTCCAAAAGACCAGCATCTCCAGGTTATTACCCCCAACAGATCTTCACCCCCAGGTTACAAGCTCACCCCTGTGTAACGACCAACAATGCAGAGGGAAATAGAAATTAAGTTTACAATTTGATTCCCAGCACCAGACAATTATGCTAAATGCCATAGTAGCTTTCCAATTAGATGCTTGTACACTTACTTCCTGCTTGCTGCTTATTATAAAGCCTTGCCCCAGTAGACATTCGGGGCTCCTCTCTCCACCAAAAATCACCCTGCATGATGGCAGTGAGCTTGGGGGCCCAAGCTAGCTCAAAGACCCTGCTGTGACTTGCATCAGATCCAGCTCCTATCTGTATTTGGGAGTGGAGGCTGCTAACACTTCCACGCACTACAATAGAATGTTTTCAGCCTCTGAGACTGACCTTTGAATAAGCTCACCCCTTCCCAAGCTCACCCTTCCTAGTTGGTGCTGAGCTCTGGCTATTGCTCCTCTCCACGCTCCATGCTGACTGACTCTCTCTGGCTTCTCTCAGCTTCTCACTGAATTGCTCTACTTGGCCTCGTGGCATTCTGTTCTCTCATCTTTAAAGAATTGAGTTTTTTTTATTATTAATTTTTATTTATATGAGTACACTGTAACTGAATTCAGACATACTAGAAGTCGGCACCAGATCTCATTACAGATGGTTGTGAGCCACCACGTGGTTGCTGGGAATTTGAACTCAGGACCTCTAGAAGAGCAGTCAGTGCTCTTAACCACTGAGCCATCTCTCCAGCCCTCTGCAC
>NW_021623976.1:0-6467 GCF_004785775.1 Grammomys surdaster
GTCAGTGCTCTTAACCACTGAGCCATCTCTCCAGCCCTCTGCACTCTCTTTCCTCTCTCTTCTCCTGAGAGTTGGGAATATCCTATTCTGTCAAATCTTTCTTTAATTTGTCACTTTGTCTGCCACTCAATCAGACATAACTTTCAAACATGGCTGCCTGCTTCCACAAACTAACTTTACCTTCATTGTTTGGGATTAAAGGTGTGTGCTAAGGGCATGTCTGTATTCCAGCCAGAAGGATTAAAGGTGTGTGCTATGGCTGAGCCACACCACAACTAGAAATAGGTTTTTTCCAGTAAACAACATAATCTCGGGGTTCACAGTGTGATCAAATATCCTGCAACCATTAACTGTGCATGTATCCTCCGGAGGTTTGGGGCCTGTGTCACCTATAGCAATATGGTCCTACCATATAGTTCTGGGTGGCACCTGACAGCCGTAGCAAATGCCTGTACATTATGGGAGGGACTTTGGGGGTCTCCCTGACGAATGACTTACAGAAACACTGCCTACTCCTGGCACCCAGGTTTTATTTAATAACCTGGGCCTTCTGGAGGCAGCTCTCCACTCACAGGGAATGCTCATTCAGATGCTTATTCTTTATTAGCTTATCAATATTAAATTTCCTATGGATCTTTCATAACCATTACTTTTGCTTGACCATACCCACTCCCCACATACTGTTCTCCCAGACCTTCGTATTTCCCATCTTTGTTTCAACCTTTCCATTCTTAATAATTCCCTTCCACTCCTAGCACACGCATCCTCTGCCCTCCTCTCATGACCCCTTCCAAGTTTCCTGCCTCTCTGCACACACCCCTACAGCAGTGTACACTGTAACAGTTGGAAACGGAGATCTACAGAGGAGAGAGTATGCCACCTTTGGCTTCCTAAGCCTCGGTGCCTTGACTATACGATATTTTCAGTTCTGTCCAGCTCCTAGAAATTTCATTTTCTTTACAGGTGAATAAAATCTAATTCTGTATACATACATCTTCCTTATCAGGTGGTGGGCATCTGGGCTAATTCTATGTGCTTGCTTTATGAATAAAGCAGCAGTGAACACGGATGTGGATTATCTCTGGGACAGCAGGATATAGAGCTCTTGGGCCATCTGCTTGAGTGCTATAGCTGTGCCCAATGGAAGTTCTGGTCTAGTTTTTTTTGAGCAGTGCACACCAGTTTCTGTAGCTGATGCACCAGTCTATGCCCTCACCAGCAGCAGAATGGTCTCCTCTTCCTGCCCATTCTCAGCACTGCTTTCTTTCTTTCTTTCTTTCTTTCTTTCTTTCTTTCTTTCTTTCTTTCTTTCTTTCTTTCTTTCTTTCTTTCTTTTTTTGTTTTTTGTTTTTTGAGACAGGGTTTCTCTGTGCAGCCCTGGCTGTCCTGGAACTCACTCTGTAGACCAGGCTGGCTTCGAACTCAGAAATCCGCCTGCCTCTGCCTCCCAAGTGCTGGGATTAAAGGCGTGTGCCACCACCGCCCGGCTCAGCACTGCTTTCTTGATGGTAGCCATTCTACCTGTAAAAATATTTGTTGACAACTTGGGGATGGGGTGGGCACGCACGTGTGTGCTCATGCGGGCATGCACGCATGAGTGTGTGAGTGCGTGTTTCTTCTAGCTTTTTGTTTTTGAAAACTCTCCTTCAATTTCTTAGCCTATTTTTTTGATGTGGTTGTTTGTTTCCATGCTTAGTTTTTTGAGTTATTTGCTTATTCTGGAGAATATTAATTCTCCATCAGCTATAACCGGCAAAATTGTGTTGCCAGGGTTCTGGGAAGATTAGTCAGTGACTTTTCTTTTTGATTGCTGCTGTGTCTTCACCTGGGTTTAGGATCAAGATAATCCTAGCTCTGTATCGTGAGCTTCTCTAAAGGCCTGCGGCAGGTCTGCGGGCATTCCATCTGGGACAGCCTTTGGGGGTTGGGGTTATAGTTAATGTATTAATTTCATTGCTTTTATAGATCTGTTTAAATGATCTCATTTTGGTTTAATTTTGGTTAAGTCATATGTGTCTAGAAATTCACCCTTTCTTAATTTCAACTTTGGTGGGACATAAGTTTTTAAGAGATGTCCTGTGACTCTGAATTGTATTGGTTTCTGTTTCACTGGCTCTGTTTTTGCCGATAAGTTTATTAATGTAGGCCTTTGCTTTTGCCAGTTTGCCTAAGGCTTCCTCACTGTCTTGGCAAAAAACCAATTCCTCATTCCACTGATCCTGTATTTTGCATTTTTAAATTTCTACCTTCTTAATTCTTCCCTTATCTTATTTCTTCATTATTTTCAGAATTGGCTTTTTCTTGTTTGTCTAAATAAGACCTGAAGAACATCATTATAAACCTTTGTGATTTTTTTTAAAAATCATTTTACATGTGTAGTTCCCACAGAGACCAGGAGAGGGCGTCAGATCCCTTCGAACTAGAGTTACAGACAGCTGTGAGTCCCTACATGGGTTCTGGGAACTAAGCTTGGGTCCTCTGAGCGAGCAGCGAGCAGCCAGTGTTCTTACTGTAGTGAACTTTGCAGTCCCCATCTCTGGGATTTTTTTTTTTTTTTTAACAAAGGTACTTGCAGCTGTGAACTTTCCTTGTAGGATTGCTTTCATTGGTGTACTGTGTCTTCACTTGTCTTCAGTTCTGCAAATCTTCTTTTTATCTTATGCCTATGAGTGTCTTCCCTGCGTGGGTATGTGCACCACATGCATACCTGCTGTCTGCAAAGGCCAGAAGAGGGGACTGTATCACCGTAAACTGGAGTTAGGGATAGCAGTTAGCCACCCATGGGTGCTGGAAACCAAATCTGGGTCCTCTGCTGGAACAGCCATGCTCTTACACTGACCCATCTCTTCTTTCCAGTTCTCAGAATGTTTTGAATTTTCTTCTTCATTTAATCAATGACTCATTTGTCAATAGTCTCCCTCTTTCTCTCTTCCTTTCTCTCTCTTCCTCTTCTTCTTCCTCCTCCTCTTCTTCTTCCTCCTCCTCCTCATCTTCCTCTTCTTTTTTGAAGTAGGGTTTTTCTGTGTACCTCTGGCAGTCTGGAACTCACTTTGTAGACCAGACTGGCCTCAAACTCATAGAGATCCTCCTGTCTCTGCCTTCCAAGTGCTGGGATTGAAGGCATGCACCACCACTCCCAGCTTGTAGTGTTATCTTGATGGATTACTAAATTAATAAGTATGAACTTACCTTCTTTAATCCCTCCTCACTAGTTTTGGTTCTAAACCCATTACTATTAAAATAGCAATGCCTTCTTGTTTCCTAGTTCCATTTGCTTGGAATATTTCTGCATGTTTTCACCCTTTGATAGGGTCAGTCTTTGAAGGTGAGGTAGGTTTCTTGCAGGAAGCAAATAGGTAATTACTGTTTTTTAATCCAGTCTGCTAGTCTATGTCTTTTTATTGAGGAATTGATACCATTTACAGTTACTAGTGAAAGGATATTTTAACTGCTGTCATTCTTTTGGTTGTGGAGTGGTTCGTGTTCTCCTGATCCTCATTTGTTTACTCTTGCTCTAGCTCTTAGTGTTTCTCGGTAACTGACTCTGATTTACCATTCCCTTTTGTCTAAAGAATTTCTTCTGGAATGCTCTATAGAGGTGGCTTAGTGACTATAAAATTTTGTTGGCCTGTTTTTATCATGGTATATTTTATGTACCTATCAATTATAACAGATAATTTCGCTAGCAATCGTAGTATGAGTTGACCTTTCATCATTCTGTGCCCTTCTGGCTTTTAAAGTTTCTATTAAGAAGTCAGCCCTTAGTTCTGATAACACCGACTTTATAGTGACATGATACTTACCCCACGTGGTTCTCAGGACACTTCCTTTGTGCTGTATGATATGGGGGATTTCTTTCCTGGTCCTGTCTACCTGCTATTGTATGTCTTTTGTACTTGGATGGGCCTCTCTTTACCTAGATTTTGAAAAGTCTCTATTATGATTGTATTGAAAATACTTTGTCCAGGAAGCAGGGTTGCACGCCTTTAATCTCAGCACTCAGGAGGCAAGGCAGGCAGATCTCTGAACTTAAGGCCAGCCTGGTCTACAGAGTGAGTTGCAGGACAGCCAGGACTATATATAAAGAGAGAAGAGAAGAGAGAGGTGGGAAGGGAAGAAGAAAATATTTCCCATGCTTTTAGCATGAGGCTCGTCTTTGATGCTCATGTCTGACCTTCTCATATTATATTAGTTACTTTTCCTCGCTGTGATAACACACCAAACCCAGAAATGACTTACAGAAGAAAGAGTTTATTCGGGCTTACAACTCCAGAGGGAGACTGAAATGGTGGAGGAGGTGTGGCAGCAGGCAGCCAGAACAGAAAACAGGCTGATCTCATCCCACCACACAAGAGACAAACAGGAAAGCAGAAGTAGGCCAAGGCAGTAACCCTCAAGTCCTCACGTCAGTGATGTGCTTCCTCCTGCAGAGCTGCAGGAGGATTCTAAAGATTCTCTAATCTCCGCACACAGCATCACCTGCTGGAGAGCACATGCCAGACACCCGAGCCCATGGGGGCAGTTCTTTTTTTTTCTTTTTTCTTTTTTTTTTCTTTTTTTTAGATTTATTTTATGTATACAGTACAGTGTAGCTGCAGTCTTCAGACTTACCAGGAGAGGACATCAGATCCCATTACAGATGGTTGTGAGCCACCATGTGGTTGCTGTGAATTGAACTCAGGACCTCTGGAAGAGCAGTCAGTGTCTTAACCACTGAGCCAACTCTGAGGGGAGGGGCATTCTTACTCAGACCACTACAATTTTTGTTGCTATTCATCTTAGGCCAGCTTTGAACCTCCAACCTGCCCAACCCTCTTGTTTCAGCTTCCCTGAGTGTGGGGGTTGGGGTATGGGAGATTGGGAGGGTGGGTGTCGGAGCCACATGTGTCTCTAATTTTTTGTTTGTTAATTCCATGAGGATTAATTAGAATTAATACTTTCTTTAAATGTTTTAGGAAATTCTGAAGTACCTCCATTGGCTCCTAGATTTTTAATACTTTAATTAAAACCTTGTTTATATTTTGAGATAGGGGTTGGTTCATTCGGAATGCCTGGTTGCTCTGGGTCTATGTACTCCAGGCTGGCTGCCTTCCAGCTTCTCCTGCCTCTGAATCTTAACTGATGGACTTATAGGTATATATTATCACATCTTACTTGACTTTTAAAAGATTTAGGTTTATATTTAGGTGTGTGTCTTTGTCTGTTTGTCTGTCTGCCTGTCTACGTTTGTGTGGCTTTGTGCAGGTGCCTTCAAAGGCCCAAAGAGGGAGTCAGATCCCCTGGAGCTGAGTTGCAACAGGTTGTGAGCCATCCAGTGTGGGTGCTAGAACTCAGGTCATCTGCAGGGACAGTAAGCATTCTTATTGCTAAGTCCCACTACAGACTTTTTAAAGAGACAATTTCTGCTTCATTCTCATTACTGATTATCATTGTTTCAATTTTCTATTTTTTAATAACAAGGTCTAACTGTATAGCCATGGCTGGCTATACAGAACTTCGAACTTGCTTTGTAGACCAGACCAGCCTTGAACTTACAGAGTTCTATCTGCCTCCACACACCACTACCATGTCCAGCAAGGCTTTTTCTTTTTAGTCTTGATTTAATTTTGGTAGGCTACATGAGTTCATGTGTTTAATCATTTCTTCTAAGTTTTCTAGAGTTTTTTTTTTTCAGTATATTCATCATAGTATCTATCTCTCTCTCTCTCTCTCTCTCTCTCTCTCTCTCTCTCTGTGCATGCATGCATGTATGTTGTGTGCACGTGCGCGCGTGTGTGCGTGCACACGCACATGTGTGTGTGTGTGTGCAGTGCACATATGTCTTTGGTCTGGTCTGGACCACAGCTCACAGGCTATTGTGGCTGGCCAGGCGGTCTCAGGGATCGGTGCTGGGATCGATGTGGACCATCACCCCCAGCTCTTTCCCTTGGATCCTGGGGGTATAACCTCATGCTTGCCAGGCAAGGATTTTACCAGCTGAGCCATGTCCTAAGTCCGGCAGGCAGTGTCTGCTGCTACTGTAGCCTGGGTTCTTGTGCTGGCTGGTACCATGTCAACCTGACATAAGCTGAAATCATCTCTGAAGAGGAAATCTCAGCTGAAAAGAGTGCCTCCAAAGACTGGTCTGTGAGCAAGTTTCTTAATTTGTGATTAATATGGTAGGGCCCCAGCTCACTCTGGGCAGTTCATCCCCTAGGCTGATGCTTCTCTGGTGTTACAAGAAAGCAGGCCAAGCAAGCCCCGAGGAGCAAGCCAGTAAGCAGCATCCCTCCATGGCCTCTGCTTCAGCTCCTGCCTCCAGGTTTCTGCTCTGACTTCTCTGGATGATGAACTACAGCTGTAAGAGAAATTAACCCTTTCTTTACCAAGTGGCTTTTGATCATAGTTACCATAGCAATAGAAACTGAACTAAGACAGTTTTAACATTGTCAACACCATACAAAGACCTGTGTATTTCTCCCTTTAAG
>NW_021623977.1:0-8426 GCF_004785775.1 Grammomys surdaster
AGAGAGAGAGAGAGAGAGAGAGAGAGAGAGAGAGAGAGAGAGAGAGATTTACTTTATTTATACAAGTACACAGTAGCTATCTTCAGACACACCAAAAGAGGGCATTGGTTCCCACTTGAGATGGTTGTGACCCACCAGGTGGTTGCTGGAATTGAACTCAGGACCTCTGGAAAAAGAGTCAGTGCTCCTATCCGCTGAGTCATCTCTCTAGCCCAAAATGATATATTTTTGAACTCAGGTTTTCAGAGTTCTTTCCCACAGCCTTAAAGGCTATTCTGAAGGTCTCAGCACTTACTGCTTTTGCTAAAGACACAGCCACACCATCAACTGCTGGACTTGTGCTGTTTCTGATTGTCATGGAGTCCTTAATATTAACAGGGAAGGCATTCGCCAATAACCTTGGCAGGGAGAAAATTTCCCCAAGGAGGAACATGAACTAAGATATATATTTTTATATAAACAAGCCTTATGCCCACAGCAACCATTGACACTTGTAGAGGCCCACACCCAACTGGCTGTGTTCTAGGGATGGGAATCATGTCATCCTGTCCCTACCATGGCCAAGCTGGACTCAGTCTCAGCCTTGTAGTCAGGGTCTTCAGCAGTCCCCTTCTAGCTTTCCCTTGCCTTGGAGTGGAGTACAACACCCTACACGGGACAAAAGCTGTCAGGAAGGATGAACCTGCTTCTAAGAGGGCAAGGCTGGGCTCTACCAAGTCTTTTGCCCACAGATGTTTGTCATGCCACTGGAGTGGAAGAGCTCTTGGATCCAGTAGGAACTGGATGCCAGTCTGAGCCTTATCTCATGCTGCTGGTTTTGGAGGAGCAGGGAGGGGGAGCTGGCCTCCCACGAAGAAGATTGCCGTTGTGTGACAGTTGCTGTGCAGGCTTTCCTCACCTGGGAGCCCAGGACAGGGGCTCGAGCTCCTCAGTTCTCAGGTGGCTCTGGGAGTGGTGCTTCCTATAGCACCTAGGGACAGCCGGTGACAGTTACAGAGCAAGGCTTCTCTCTAGTGTTTGTGTAGGGAAGCGTGGTGAAGTGGGCATGCAGTTGGCACTGGAAGGGCTTGTGGCCAGTGGGGATTCAGATGTGCTGAGTGTCTGGTTACAAGCCATGGCTGTCTGCTGGCCAGAAATAGGGCCTCTCATGCACTGTTGTCTTCCTGGGTCCATTGTGGGGTACATGGGAGGCCTCAGGATGGGGCCTCTGACCCTTTGCTCCCACTAGGGTAAAGTTATGAATTATAGAGAATAGTATGCATAGAGAAGAGACCCACAGGAGTCCAGAAAGCAAGGAAACTGTTGACCATTTGGGCCAGCTGCACCACGTGGGTCTCTGGTACAGTGAGACAAGCAATCCAAGGTAATCTGGGTTAAGGGGATGACGGTACGTGAGTCTGTGGCTGCCTTGGGAAGTGAGGAGCAAAGATGGTTGCTAGGTCAGAAAGGAGTGGGGGTGGCACCAGGAATGCAGAGGGTCTACCTATGCGACCAGAGCAGGACGAGGGGGCAGTGGTGGAGACTACAGGTGGTCCAGCCCTGGCTGGGACTAGGACATGAGTGTTCCCACTCAGAAGTCCTATGGCCAGTGAGTTGTGGGAAGCAGAGCTGATTCTGGGTAATTTGAGCCCTTGCAGAATGCCTGTTCTCAGAGTACAGATGATGCCATCTGGATAGCAGCTGACATGGAGACCCGGGAGTCAATGGGGAACTTGCTCATGAACATGGTCTGCTTTCCCCGTGCTGTGATGGGGACAGAGTACAGCTGTGTGAGACCCAGGGCCTCTTTCCTCCACCCACGTCAGTGTTGACCATCAGGTGCACCTCAGGCTCCTTCAAAACCATCACCACACACATGTCACAAACAAGTAGTTGTAGGCTCTCCTTGGCACTTTCTTGCTACTTAGCTCTCCAGACATGCAACTCTCTGGAAGCCCTGAATGTTCCCCGGTTCACAGAAACAGAGAGGCCCAAGTACTCCCGGCTGAAAGGCCTGTGTCAGTGCACATGGCCAGAACGGGCTCCTGCAGTGTGTCTGGTGATCCTGCAGTTTCTGTGGTATCTGTTGTAATGCCAGGTTGAGCTAAAGCTTTCTCAGGCATGCATATGTTGCACTTACATACATGTAGGTAAAGCACTCATAAGCATAAAATAATCTAAAAATATTTTTAAATAAAAAATAAAAATCCTGGCTTGGGAGGCAGAGTCAGGCAGATCTGATTTCAAGGTCAAGCCTGATCTACAGAATGAGTTCCAGAACAGCCAGTGCTACACAGAGGAAACCATGCCTTGAAAAACAAAAAAACAAAAAGGATTTTTTGAGACGTGTGTGTGTGTGTGTGTGTGTGTGTGTGTGTATGCAGATGTCCATGGAAGCCAGAAGAAAGCGTCTGCTCCCTGGAGTGGGATTATAGGCAGTTGAGGGCTGCCTGACTCAGGTGCTGCGTACTGAACTCAGATCCTTTGTGAGTGTGGTGCACACATTTACAACTCGGCCAGCTCAACAGCCCAAGACCTGATGTCTTAATCTACGTAGTATTTATCTTAGAGACTGTCTCACAAGCTGATGGGAGTAGTGTGTGCCCTCCTGCTGTTAGAGCAAGTGTTCTGTACTGCCTTCCAGGACATGTGGAAAGTCCTAAAGTGTGGTCAAACAGATGCTACGTTCTTGATTTTCATTGTGGATGATGTATAAATTCAAGCAAGTGGGATATTGAATACTTTACCTTTTTAAAAAAAGATTTATTTATATTATGTATGTGAGTGCACTGTGGCTCTCTTCAGACACTCCAGAAGAGGGCATCGGATCCCATTACAGATGGTTGTGAGCCTCCATGTGGTTGCTGGGAATTGAACTCAGGACCCCTGGAAGAGCAGTCAGTGCTCTTAACCACTGAGCCATCTCTCCAGCTCCCGTTACTTTTAGATCTCATAGTGTTTGTCATTTGTGTTTGAGTGGTTCCATCAGAGGTGTGTATGTATTTACAATTCATATGCTTTCTTGATTCATTTATTTTTTTAAACAAAGTTTCATGTATTTCAGGTTGGCCTCAAACCACGTAGCCAAGGATGACCTTGATTTTCTGATCCCATCTTGTTTGTCTGGATCTGAGGGGTGACCTCTAGGCAAGCACTGTACCAACTGAGTCACACCCCTGGGACATGTAGTGAGTTTTTCACATTTGTGTGTTTTCCTCTCCAGTGTGGAGGTCCTTGGCTGTTTCTTGAAGGGTGTGTTTATAGAAGTGATCTTGCAGAATTCCCTCAGCTTCTGCTCACCTATGCAATCCTTTATTTCTCCTTTGGTTCTGAAGAATAACTTTTACAGGGTGTAGTAGGTTTTTTAAAGACTATTAATATGTATGAGGGGCTGGTGAGATGGCTCAGCGGTTAAGAGCACTGACTGCTCTTCTAGAGGTCATGAGTTCAAATCCCAGCAACCACATGGTGGCTCACAACCATCTGCAATGAGACCTGATGCCCTCATATGGGTGTCTGAAGACAGCGACAGTGTACTTACAAATAATAAATAAATAAATCTTTAAAAAAAAATAATAATATGTATGAGTAAAGGCTCATATATTTATGTAAACACTGGGAATCTGACCTGGGTCCTCTTGTAGGAGCAGCCAATGTTCCATCCCAAGGCACGGTAATTTTGTTGACAAGTCTTTGCCAGGCCTCTGGACTGTATGGTTTTTGCTGAGAAATTGGCTGCAAGGCAGTTAGCTCTTTCCTGTGTGGTTCTCACCCACTGCTTTAGGACCCTATATTATTATGCTTTTGTTACATCACTTATGATGTTTATATTCTGGGATGCCTTTCGCATTTGTTTTGCATGTCTGTATCTAAGTTTCCTTAGGATTGTTACTTCTAATTCTCCTCCATGAACTTGGTCAGTTCCTTTCAAGCTCCTGACTTTCTGGAGCACTGTTCCTGGATACTGGAGGTACTATGGTTCCTTCCCTCTTCTGTCCTCTGCAGTCACCAGGCATAAGCCAGATGTGCTGCACGGACATGCAGGCAAACACTCACTCACATGCTAAAGCACGAGAACAGCCCACTAATGGGCTCATCCTCTTACTCTGTTAGAATGAGGTTTCACCCTCAGCCACGTCATTTCACTGGCACTGGAGCCGACGAGCATGAGACAGACTACACAAGCAATGCAGTCCTCTTTATGAACTGGTCAACAGTATTTAAAAGTTCATCAGTGGGGCTGGAGAGATGGCTCAGAGGTTAAGAGCACTTCCTCTAGCTGTTCTCCCAGAGGTCCTGAATTCAATTCCCAGTACCACATGGTGGTTCACATGATCTGGTGCCCTCTTCTGGCATGCAGGCAGAACACTGTATGTATAATAACTAAATCTTAAAAGAAAGTTATCAGTGACCTGACTTGCATTTAAGAGTCACACTGGACACTGGCTACAGGTCACAGGTTGGAAGCAGAGACCAGCTCCTGTCCTGTGTGACTGCCCATGGTGTCGATACCGAGTGCACAGCTCTGGAGGGCTTGGGTGCTGAAGAGATACCACATGCTGGATGTGGAGCTGAGGACGTCTGCAGTAAAACTCTTTTAAGAGGACCTTTCTCATGCTTTCCAGCATAATGGTCTCCACGGTGGACACTGTGGATCCTCTGACATCGTCCCAGACTCTTCCTCATTTCAGCAACACGTACACAGATGTCCCTCCTCTAGCAAGACAGCAGCCATCAGCCCACAGCTCTCCAAAGACACGGATGGCTAGCTTGTCTGCCGAGTCCAGACCCAGTCACCTTGTGGACTCGGCCACTGTGTCTTTAGCCGGCATCTTATCCCGAACACAGCTGTGTCTGCTAGTCACACTTCCCCCATCCCAGCCGAAGGCAAGCCACTGAGTCCCCATGCTGTGTTGTTCTCACTGTGTCTGCTCTGTGAGCAAATCCTTTTAGCTTTGTAAAGTGGTGTTATATCTCAAGGATTACAATATTCCTAGAGTAGTGGTTCTCAACCTTCCTAGTGCTGTCACCCTGAAAGGCGGTTCTCCGTGTTGTTTCCATTCCTTATTTCATACCTATAATTTTGCTGTTATGAATTATAATGTAAATATATGATATGCAGATGGTCCTAGGAGACCCCTGTGTAAAGGTTGTTGTGTCCCTAGATTGAAAACCACTGCAAGACCCTAGATTCTATGATCTAAGGTCTGTCATGCTGAAGACCAGAATCTTCTACTTGGCAAAACAAAGCAAGAGTTGATACAGTTCTCTAACTACACAATAAATTGCACATTTTATTTTCATTTATTTTCTTTTTTCTGAGACAAGACAGGGTTTGTGTAGTTTTGGCTATCCTGGAACTCACAGAAATGTAGTTCTCTATATAGACCAGGATGGCCTTGTACTCAGGTATCCACCTGCCTCAGCCTCCCAAGTGCTGGGACCCAGCTGAACTGCACATTTTTATTGTAAGGGTATTTACTCTGTAGCCCAGGCTGGCCAAGCATTGTTGCCAGTTCTCCTGCCTCAGTCTCCCTAGTGCTGAGATTACAGGCATGAGACCCCATACTTGCCTGGGAACTGGATCTAGGGCACTGCATGTGCTAACCAAAAATACTACCACTGACCTCTGTTCGCAGCCAATGGTCAGTTTGAGGATACTTTTAAAATAATCAGATGGTACAGGAGGTTCTTGATACGGGTCAATATCTAATTAAAGAACCACCTAGCCAATCAGACTCAAACGTTCTCCTTTTTACTGAGGGGAAAGGCTCAGGTGATACAGAATGTAGGCTGCTGTGTAGAGTACCCACCACTTGCTCCTCTTGCCCGTTTCTGGGGAGTTTATAACAGTGACTGTGGTGTGGAGCCTTCTGTCACACAGAATGAACTGTGCTTTGTACTAGCTCTGGGTCTCAGAGGAAACGATCTTCACACTGCAGACATTGCACGCAGACACTGGCAACCCACATCACAGCAGCTGCCAGGTTGGGGACAGAGAGAGACAGATGCTCAGTAGAAAGCAAAGCAGCTGCCCGGACAGAGGATCCAGGGTCAGTCCCTAGCTGGCACTCACATGCCAGCTCACATCTGCCTATGGCTCCTTGTCCACAGGAACCAGTGCTCTCTTCTGGCCTCCTTGGACAAAAGGCGTACAACTTGTACACATACATATGTGCAGGCAAATATTCATGCATACAAAATAAAAGTAAATACATTTTAAAAAATCAAATTCAATAGAAAAACTGGGCAAACTAAGTGCTGCAAATCTGAGCTCAGCACTGGTCGGAACTGTTGCCGAGACTGCTTCCTGTGATCAAGTCCCTGCTAAGTACGTGAGACTGAGTCTGCTCCCGTGCCTTAAAACTAAAGATCTTGCTTGGGGGGGAGGAGGGGGAGGAGGCACAGGCATAGCACACACGGGTTTAATCACATCACCTGGGAGGCAGATGCAGGAGGATCCCTGTGAGTTTGAGGCCAGCCTGGTTTACACAGTGAGTCCTGGGACAACTTGTCTGGGATTTGAAAGAGAAAACCTGTCTTAAAAAACCAAAACCAGGGCTGGAGAGATGGCTCAGTGGCTAAGAGCACTGACTGCTCTTCCAGAGGTCCTGAGTTTAGTTCCCAGCAACCACATGGTGGCTCACAACCATCTGGAATGGACATTCGATACCCTCTTCTGGTGTGTCTGAAGAAAGCGACAGTGTACTCATATTCTAAAATAAATAAATCTTAAAAAACAAAACAAAAAAAAAACAAGAAACCAACCCTAAAGATCACTCAGTATGAGGATGACTAGTCTGGAATAATGCTTCATCTGAAGTGGGGAAAAAAAGGCCTTATAATTTATATTTATTTAAAATGACTTCTATTTTATGGACAGTAGCTGACAGGGCAAGTTAGAACATTGAGATCCCATAAGAACATTCACGATATAATACCCAGTTGTTACTGAGATGAGCAACACACGTATATATAAAACACACTAAACAGTGTAGATGCAGCACGCCCTAAAAACCACTTAGTCAAAACTGCCCTGCAAATACAAGCCATCCATAGCAACAATCCAGGAGAAGATCAGTCCTCTGACTCTGACCAGGATTCTGACGATGAAGATTCTGAGGAAGACCCTGGAGACACTGCTTCCTGTACCTCAGACCAGAGGTAGGCAATCAGCATCAGACAGCACAGTAAGAGGACAAGGAATATAGGGACCACGAGCACCACCACTTTCAGGTTGATCTCGTCGTCGTCCATCCTGGCATCTTGACTCTCGCCAAATGTAAAAAGACTCAAGTTTCGATCAGTTGTCTTACCAACAGGACCACTGTCCACACTGCCCCCATTTCCTGGACTGCTGCAGTCAGGAGGGGCGAAGCCATCGTCACAGTGACAGTGCTTGAAATTGTTGCACACTCCATTCCCATGACACATTTCCCGTGGCTCACAGTCATACTGGAGCACCGCATGACCAGTGCAGATGTACTCCACGCAGACTTTGTTAGGAGCACAGTAGGTGCCGCTCTGCACATCTCCGTAATCGGGGATATCAGTAACGTTATAGGCATCCATGCTCCAACACCAGTCATCTCCATAAGGAACCTGGAGGAGCGAGTGCAGGGGTTTGACCTGCGGCAAGTATCTAACATCTGTACATACCAGTTTCCCACAAAATACATCCTCATCAGAACATGTTTCATATCTTAAGGTAGCCGAGGTGGGGTGGCCACAATTTCCAAACCGGTTCGCTTTAGTATTAACTGAAATGTAACATTCCTCAGGGGCAGATCTTGCAGGATACCCATAGATCCTTGCGCATTGCTTATCAGGGTTCTTGCACCAACCCCCAGAGCAGTAGTAAATCCTATCACATTGTGTGCCATCCTGCATGTAGCTGTTTGCAGGGCATTCTGGAGTGTTGCCATTACAGTACTCGGGAAGGTCGCACACATCCTCGGCAGGACGACATAAGCTCCCTTTCTTCTTGAATGCACACTGGTAGCAACAGAGTCCATCACTGCACTGTGCACCCTCCTTCAGTGTACATGCTGGCCCACAGCATGGGTGACTGTCACAGGCACTACCGCAGTCACACTCCTCCGGATCCTCCACCACGCCATTTCCACAGCGGGCATCTCTGCGCTTGCGGCTCTGGTGCCAAGGCTGGTCAAGCAGGCAGGCCCCTCTGTGCTCGTGGAGGAAATGGAGGAAGTGGTCAGAGCTGCAGTTGCTGAAGCCACTGTCCTTACTGATCTTCTCATGCATGAGGCACAAGTGCTTAGGACCACAGCTGCAGCTCGGGTGGTCGTGCTGGATACCCAGGTTGTGCCCGAGCTCGTGGGCCATGAGCGCCGCAAACAGGAAGACATCTTCATGAGGGAAGGCCTCCACAGCCGCCGCAAACTCATCTGAACAGGCACCATCCAGAAACGCCTGGCCCTCGTTCT
>NW_021623978.1:0-2092 GCF_004785775.1 Grammomys surdaster
TGTATTTCTCCCTTTAAGTAAATTTAGGTGTGACCCTTGTCTTATGTATGTGTGTGTGTGTATAAATTGTATGTATGTGTATGTGATATATATGTTTAGTGTGTGTCTATATGTGTGATTTGTGTGGTGTGTGCATATGTTTGTATGTAGGTACTTTATATGTGTTTGCTATATGTGTGGGGTATATGTACGTGTTTAATGTATGTATATGTGTTTGGTGCATGTATGTTTATAAATGTGTATTAGGTGTGTGTGTATGTATGTGTGTGGTACATATATGTTTGGTGTGTGACTATGAGTGGTGTGCGTATGTATGTGTTTGGTGTGTATATCTATGGTGCATACATATGAGTATGCAGGTGCGTGTACTTGGTGCAAGCTTGGACAGCCCACAGCAAGGCATCAAAGCTTTTTCCTAGATTTCTAGTGCTTTCTACCTTGGTACTGGTTTCCTTTCTAGACAGGATGTTCATGGTGTTTCTGCATGGCCTACCCCATAATTTCTCAGGTTTTGCCCTTCTTGCTGTCTAGGGTCGGGGCTCCAGTCATGCACAGCCATGCCTGGCCTTTTCTGCGATGCTAAGGATCCAAACCCAGGTCCTGGTGCTCACGGAACAAGTGTTCTTACCACTGAGCCCCTGAAATCTACTCGGGACTTACTTCAAAGGATCAAAAAAAATCCTTTCATTTTCACCAAAGTTACAGAACTTTGAGACCCTGTCTCAAAACAAAACAAAACTGGAAAATATTTAAAATGGGGCTGGGTAAATAACTCCTCAGTTAAGAACTGTCTCTCTCCGCCATCCTTGCAGAGGGCTCAGGCTCCACTCCCAGGACCAATATGGTAGCTCACAACCATTTGTAACTCCAGTTATAGGGGATATGATGCCCTCCTCCGCATCAGCTATACCCTTGGTTTAAGTATGTACATATAAGCAAGACATTCATACATATAAAATAAAAATTAAACATCTAAAACTAAAAGGTTTTAAACTACACAAAATTTCAGGGGATATACACTGAAGAAACAAAACCTGTCTTTCTGTTCTGCAGTTAAAGAAAGCTGATAACTGCACTGCATCCTGCTGCCACCTCACACTTCTCTTCTTTGAGTTTGCATCATATAATAGGGGCCAGTGACCTGGCTCAGTGGGTGAGGGCACTCGACGACAGTCTGATGACCTGAGAGTGATATCCAGGATCCACATGGTAGAAGGAGCTAACTAACTCCAGAGGCTGTCCCTGACACTCACGACTTCCATGTAGATGCCATGGTACCCACACCCACTCACAGAGACAGAACACATGACCCTACATACTGCCTAAAGTTTGGGTTGTTAAACAAGGTTTAATTCACTGTTATAAAGTCAGAGCATGCAACATGGAAGGCCATGTTCTACTCTCTGTGCCTAGTGTGGCCACCCTTAATACAGGGCCAGACCTCAGACCTCAGCTGCCAAGAACCAGCCTTGGCTTGAAGAGGGGTTCTGAGGAAGAGGTTTCTGGGAGCAGTGAAACAAACAACCCAAAGTCAAATCAGTATCTCCTGGCAGATCATCCAGATAGCTCAGCTCTTGCAGACCAAAGCCCAGTCTTTTATTTGTGTTTCAATTTAGTCATTTACTCCAGGTTCCCTTTTGATTATCCCACGAATTAGCATTCCATGACTCCAGCCCCTTAATTCTTAGAAAGAGATAGCAAGAACTTTTTTTTTTAACATTGCAAAAGAACTCAGAGATCTGCCTACCTTTATTAGCACAATAAGCTAGCTGGGTAGGACCCCACCCTGAAATTACCATTCCTACCATGCCTGGGCCTGGACCTAAACTCCCTCTGTCCCAAACTGACTATGAACTCAGGAATCTGCCTGCCTTTCTAAGCACAAACAAAAACTTAGTTGGGTAGGACATTGCCCTGTGATTACCACTACCTAAATCTCTGTGTCTCCTTTCATAGTGTCTTTCTGACAAGCTAGCTCCTAGTGCATCTGCCTTTGTTCTTTTAGATCTGTGAAGCTCCTTATACAATTTATATTTGATTAATTTAGAGAGAGAGAGAGAGAGAGAGAGAGAGAGAGAGAGAGAGAGAGAGA
>NW_021623979.1:0-3512 GCF_004785775.1 Grammomys surdaster
CATTTTGGTTTATGGGAATAAACGTGTTTCTACGGAAGGATTCTGGTATGTGTGTGTGTGTGCGCGTGTGTGTATGTTTTTGCCGGCGAGACCACTACACGCGCGCCCCGCACATTTGGTGCCGAAAAACCCGGGAGAATTTACCATCGCCGGCACCGTTTTCAGAAGACCCCCGCTCACCATCCACGCGTGGAGAGAATCCAGAACCGTAGGATGGGGTAACGTTCTCTGAAAGATATGTTTCGATTTGATTTGATTCACTTCCCTCCCCAGTTGGCAGGAACGTTAGAGGCTTTCGCCATGGTGCTAGCAGCATCACTTTTTCTACTCCTGGTTTTTGTGAGGGTTCGGAGAATAGTACAAATCAGCATGTCAGAGACAGAGACAGGACAGAAGCGCTTAGGAATTCAGAAAGAAAAAGGAAGAAAAAGTATATTTAAGGAAAAAGGCCCTTCCAAAGACACACAGTCCAAGGAAGTGAGAGATGAGAGAAAGAACGCTCTTGGGAGAGACGGGAGGATAGGAAGCCTCAGAAAGAGATCTCTTTATCCGGTAAAGGAAGTGCCGGGGCGTGATGCCTCTGAGTCGGAGGGGATAACTTCCTCAGAGGACTCAGATGAAGAAATAGGTAAACAGTTACCGCCGCAAAATCTAAAGCAGGGGAAAACGAGAGATAGAAGCCGGACGGCCTCTCGGCCTGTAGCGCCCTCCCAACCTAATGTTCCCGGCGCACTTCCGCCTCATGTGGACGGACGCGGCTCAAGCTCCTTCCTTTCAGAGGAAGACAAAAGAAAAATGTTACAAGCTTTTCCAGTGTTTGAGGACTCGGGAGGAGGCCGTGTCCACGCGCCTGTAGAGTATGCTTCTATCAAAGAATTTGCTGAATCAGTTAACAAATATGGAGTTGATGCTAATTTTACAATTATGCAGCTTGAGAGATTTGCCACTATGGCAATGACTCCGAATGATTGGCAGAACACAGTAAAAGCTGCCCTCCCTAATATGGGACAGTATATGGAATGGAAGGCCTTGTGGCACGACGCTTCTCAAGCACAGGCAAAGGCCAACGCTAATGCAGAGGGCAACCAGAGACAGTGGACTTTCGAATTATTAACAGGGCAAGGACAGTATGTTGCTGACCAGACTAACTATGATTGGGGAGCATATGGCCAGATTTCCGCCGCCGCAATTAAGGCATGGAAGGCCCTCTCGAAAAGGGGCGAGGCTGGAGGAAATTTAACAAAAATATTACAAGCCCCCCAGGAGTCCTTCTCAGAATTTGTTGCTAGAATGACAGAAGCAGCAGGCAAAATTTTCGGAGACCCAGAGCAAGTCAAGCCATTGATCGAGCAATTAGTATATGAAAATGCCTCACCAGAATGTAAGGCAGCTATTGCCCCTAGGAGAAACAAAGGGCTGACAGATTGGATAAAGGTCTGCCGAGGTCTTGGAGGCCCACTGACTAACGCCGGCCTGGCAGCAGCTATCCTGCAGGGCCAGAGCTGCTCAGGTCCTGGCGGCCATAAAGTATGTTATAATTGTGGTAAACAGGGTCATTTGAAACGAGAATGTCGTACTCCTATACAAAAGAAAACCCCTGGGTTATGTACTAAATGCAGGAAGGGATATCATTGGGCCAATGAATGTCGCTCGGTTAAGGACATTCAGGGAATGATTATTCAACATGATCCCTCCCCTATAGAAAGAGATGAAAATATTTCAAAGAACGAATATCCGGGCCCAATGTCTCAGGGCCCCAAAAAATATGGGACACAAGCCTACAACCGGGGGAGATCTCTAACTACAGAGCTACTAGAGGGTCCACAGGGTTGGACCTCCGCTCTATCTCCCAATTCTTATTAATGCCACATGAGGGTGTGCAACCTATCCCGGTTGATTTTAAAGGTCCCCTGCCTGAGGGAAGCGTTGACCTCATTATAGGCCGCTCCTCTCTTACCCTGAAGGGGCTTGTGGTTCATCCTGGTGTCATAGACCAAGATTATACAGGAGAACTTCAAGTTCTCTGTTCTTGCCCACAAGGCATATTTTCTATCTCCCCTGGAGATAGGATTGCTCAATTGGTTATTCTTCCAAGTTTACATAATTGTTTTCCATCCACCGGGGCGCCAAGAGGTGCCAATAGGTTCGGTTCTTCAGGAACTGACTTTGCTCATTTAGTAGTGGATCTCAAAACCAGACCACTTTACAATTAACAATAGAAGGGAAGAGCTTTACAGGAATTTTAGACACAGGAGCTGATAAAAGTATTATTTCCTCTAACTGGTGGCCAAAAACGTGGCCTGTTACACAGTCATCCCATTCCTTACAAGGGTTGGGATATGAGGCCAACCCCACCGTCAGTTCACGCTCCTTGACTTGGAAGACGCCAGAGGGTCAGACAGGAAGCTTTATACCTTATGTGCTTCCTCTCCCCGTTAACCTCTGGGGAAGAGACATTTTACAAGACCTGGGACTGACTCTAACTAATGAGTACTCTCAACAAGCTATTAATATTATGAGAAGAATGGGATATAAGGAAGGAAAAGGCCTTGGCAGAAAGGAACAAGGAAGGTTAAACCCAATTTCACAAGAAAGTAATACAGGGAGACAAGGTCTGGGTTTTCCCTAGTTGCCACTGAGGGCTCCTTGCCCATACCCTGGCTTACAGAGGAAGCCGTGTGGGTTCCTCAGTGGCCCCTATCCTCTGAGAAATTGGAAGCTGCTACAAGGCTGATTGAGGAACAGGCACAGCTTGGTCATTTAGAACCTTCTACTTCTCCTTGGAATACCCCTATCTTTGTTATAAAAAATAAATCAGGAAAATGGAGACTTCTCTATGATCTAAGGGCCATTAATAAACAGATGCAGCTGTTTGGCTCAGTACAACGAGGGCTGCCTCTGCTCTCTGCTTTACCTAAGCAGTGGAGGATAATAATTATAGACATTAGGGATTGCTTTTTCTCCATTCCCCTACACCCGCAAGATAGGCAAAGATTCGCGTTCACCTTACCTGCTGTTAATCACCTTGAGCCAGATAAAAGATATCAGTGGACAGTTTTGCCTCAAGGCATGGCAAATAGTCCTACTATGTGTCAGCTGTATGTACAAATGGCCCTTGAACCTGTTAAGAAACAATTTCCTTCTCTACTCTTGATTCATTTTATGGACGATATTTTAATATGCCATAAAGAGTTGACCATTTTGCAGAACTCATATCCTTTATTAATTGCTACATTAAGACAGTGGGGTCTGCATATTGCCACAGAGAAGGTTCAAATTTCAGAAATTGGTTCCTTTTTAGGGACAGTTATTTACCCTGAGAAAATAGTTCCTCAAAAATTAGAAATTCGCAGAGATCATTTACATACCTTAAATGATTTTCAAAAGTAATTAGGTGATATAAATTGGTTAAGACCATTTTTGAAAATTCCCTCTGCTGAATTAAAACCTTTGTTTGACATTCTGGAAGGAGATTCCCATATTTCCTCACCAAGAGCGTTAACACCGGCTGC
>NW_021623979.1:3612-6898 GCF_004785775.1 Grammomys surdaster
TGGTATCCAGATGCGGTTGCTCAGCTTGCCTTACGGGGATTAAAAGCAGCTGTCACTCATTTTGGAAGGGAGCCTAAAGTTTTAATAGTGCCTTATACTGCATATCAAGTTCAAATATTACCTGCTACCTCTGATGTTTGGGCCGTGTTGGTCACCTCCTTTAATGGTCAAATAGATAATCACTACCCTAAACATCCCATTTTACAGTTTGCCTTAACTCAAGCTATTGTATTTCCACAGGTTTTATCTCAAAAGCCGCTCCCGAATGGAGTGGTAGTTTACACAGATGGGTCAAAGACAGGTGTGGGTGCTTATGTAATTGATAATAAGGTCACTGCCAAACAATATCATGAGACCTCACCTCAAGTTGTGGAATGTTTGGTAGTTCTGGAGGTTCTTGAAACCTTTCCAGGCCCTTTAAATATTGTTTCAGATTCCTTTTATGTAGTAAATGCAGTTAAAGCCTTAGAAGTGGCTGGGCTAATTAGACCATCTAGTAGACTCGTAAAAGTTTTTCAAAAGATTCGATTCGCCTTAGTTAATAGGAGATTCCCAGTTTTTATTACACATATCAGGGCTCACTCAGGTCTACCAGGCCCAATGTCTCATGGGAATGACCTAGCGGATCGAGCCACAAAATTGGTTGCTATCGCCTTATCTTCCAAATTAGATTTGGCCAAGGATTTTCATAAAAACTTTCATGTGACAGCAGAGACGTTACGTCGTCGGTTTGAGATAACTAGAAAGGAAGCTAGAGATATAGTTACTCAATGTCAGAATTGCTGTCAATTTTTACCAGTGCCTCATGTAGGAATTAATCCACGAGGAATTCGGCCACTACAGATTTGGCAAATGGATGTTACTCACATCCCAACCTTTGGCAAATTACGATATTTACATGTTTCCATTGACACTTATTCTGGAATTATATTTGCTTCTCCGTTGACCGGAGAAAAGGCAGCACATGTTATCCAACACTGCCTTGAGGCATGGAGTGCCTGGGGGAAGCCTAGAATTCTTAAGACGGACAATGGGCCATCGTACACTTCTCAAAAGTTTAGACAGTTTTGTCGCCAAATGGAGGTAACCCATCTGACAGGCCTCCCTTATAACCCTCAAGGACAAGGCATCATAGAACGGGCTCATCGCACTCTTAAGTCTTATCTAATAAAACAAAAGGGAGGAGTCGAGGAGACTCTACCCTCAGTGCCACGAGTCATCTTTTCTATAGCACTTTTTACCCTCAATATTTTAAATCTGGACAGTCAGGGCCATTCAGCTGCTGACTGTCACTGTTTAGAGCCTGAGAGGCCGAAAGAGATGGTGAAATGGAAGGATATTTTGACCGGACAATGGAAGGGCCCAGATATTGTTTTATTAAGAGCCAGGGGAGCAGTCTGTGTGTTTCCACAGGAAGAAGACAATCCGTTTTGGCTACCAGAGCGGCTGACGAGGCGACTCGCGATACTGGAAAGTGACACCCAGACAGACCCTCCAGGCTCTGATGATAGCCCTTGTACTGATCCAAGGGATACAGGTTCCTAGTATTTTTGTTTATTTTATCAAATTCCACCTTTAAGAATTGTACCAATAAAACCTGCTGGATGTCCCAGTGTTGGAATTCTAAAGATTCACTCGCACTATGGTTGCCAGAGTCACGCGATGGGTTCCCATCCCCGTGGAGACTCCTTCCACTCTGTCATTATTTAGACAAAAAAGAGATTTGGTATAACTGCAGCCATAGTGACGACGATATTAATTAGTGCCGTTACCGCCACTGCCACTGAGATTGCTGTGTCAACTTCTGTTCAGGTGGGCACTACCCCTAATTGTCAGCCACGGTGGCAGAGACTGTTAACCTTCAAAACCTCCGCCAGTACCCAACTAAAAGGCGGGCTAATGATCCTTAATCAACGCCTTGATTTAGTGAGAGAGAGATTAGATATCCTCTTTCAACTAGCCCAATTGAGATGTGAGAGAAAACAGGGTACACTTTACATCACCAGTGTACAGTATAAAAACTTTACTCGTGTAACTAATCTGTCCAGAAAATTGTTTCAGTATCTTACAGGAAACTGCTCAGAAAACTTCAGTGAGACACTCAGAAAATTGAGAGCAGTTGTGGTGAACATCAACTCGACGCACGTGGATCTGTCCCTGACTGAGGGACTGTCCTCCTTTCCTTTTCTTCCCTTTTTTAAGTGGGTGGGAGTAGGCCTGTTTGATATACCCTAAGTTGTGGATTAGTACTCATCCTTGGTTGGTTGCAGACTCAGAGCTCAACAAATCTTGGCAAGGCTATTTTTGCACAGGCGCTTCCAAAGTACTAGGGGCTTCCCCTGCAGTGTGGTTATCACTGCCTCAATTATAAGCAGTCTCCCCCTCACGAGTGGTGGTGCTAAATGTTAGGCCATCAGCGTTGCACCCCAGAAGATTTGCCCTTTACACTGGGTCAGTGAGGAGTCTTGGCCTGGTTGATTCTTGTCTGTATAGCTGTGGTACCTGAATTTTGAGACAAACAGCCCTTGCACCCCTAGGAGATGACTCCATTGCACAGGGATGGGTGTTTGCATCTCTTTCTGTTCCCCTTAGCCCTTGCACCCGGAGGACTTGTTTCCATTGCACCTGGTAGGGTAAGGGAGACGGTCTTAAACTGTTGGTTCTTGAACGCTTATTCCCCCAAGATGGAATTCGCTCGATCGACCATGGGTTTGAGTCATAACTGGTACCATACTAGACAGGCCAAGGACAGCCAGTTAGATAACTCCATCCTTTTGTCTCCAGGCCGGCTGCCAATTGATCCCAACGACGGGAATAAGCTGATCTCATATGCCAGAGGTACACCACGAATGGTGATATTACCCGGTGACAGGCATTACGAGTGACCACTACCTGGGGCGCACATTCTGAGAATGCCAGGTGTGGGTGCACGACCCTCGTAGCCTAGCCAGAGAGCTCACCATTCTTTGGTGCTGGCTGTGGAGAAATGTCAGTCAGCCTAGACACGGGACATCGGCCAGTGCCTGTTTAACAAATCTAAAAAGAAATAGCCAGTAGACAGATTCCTCAGCCGCTGCACCCTAGGGCTTCTGGTATATGCACCCTGTAAAGCCTCAAACATTTGAGCACCACCCTCTGAGAGACTCAGACCCGCCGTGAGACCCCCAAATATGAAAGTTACGTAACCTTCCCAGGGACCTCTACCACCCTCTGCTTTTAAAAAACAAAAAAGGGGCAGATGTTGGGAGCCGCGGCAGGTGCTGGCAAAGTCCGCCATCGCTAGGTG
>NW_021623980.1:0-5209 GCF_004785775.1 Grammomys surdaster
AAATCAAATGGCTATTCATTTTATGCTGTTTTACCATAGCATCTGCCGAGTCATTCACTATATTATTTATTGTTTCTGCTGCTTGAACTTGATTGGCTAGGGCAATACCCGCAGTCACCGCTGCAGCAGCCGACATTGCAACGGCCGTCACAATGGCCGCCGTGATGCCAAAATCTCTCTTTTCTCTAATTAAGGAGATTATTGGAAATTTATCGGGATCGGCATCCACCGGTATAGGGACAAAGGTCGGAACCCGCACCAGCAGTGCTAAAGATGCGGACCCATTCCAGCATTCTGTCAACTGGCAGGTGACATTCGCACAATCTAATATGCTGCTTTTATTTTTAAATTCTGCTAAAATAAAAAAGAAGGGAGCCGAAACACAAACTGCTGCCCTTTTGGCTGAATAATTTGCCAACAAGTTATTATATTTAATATCATTCAATATCACTGGTGTAGTATTAGTTCTGGTTGCTGATACATTCCAAATGTCATGTTGTGACTCACCTAGAGTTGCAAAGGCTGATAAACTGGTAGCAGCCCCCGCTAAATTTGTCAACACCCATTGATTAAAATGGCCATTTGTTTACCTTCCCTGTTTTATTTCCTGTCATAGCCATCCTTTTTAGAGGTGGCGATAAGGTGAAGCCTCGAGATACTTCTACCTTAGGCATCCTTTTAGATTGGCAGTGCGTAAACACTGGTGGAAATGACTGATCTGGAGGGCACCATGGCCACACTCTGACATTAGTGGCATTATTGGTTTGCCAATATGATCGTTCAAGTATGGTTACCTTACTTTTTAGCAATAATGTAGTGATATTCACAGGGGACTGTTTTTTGTTAGATGTATTTCCACTGGCCTCAGATTGTCCTGCCACTATGTTATTGAGTACCTCGAGCAAGACACCAGTGCCTATTTGAGAATCTCCAAGTGGATCAATCCAGTGTCCCAATGTAGCACTGCGAAGTACAAAGCATGGGTTCTCTGCCCTGTTTGTTATGGTGAAACACAAGGTATCATTTAATCTAAATTTTGATGCATTATACTTGACAGTCTCTTTGTTTAAAGGTATGACACATTGTGCCTCCAGCTGACAGCTCGATGATGTAAACATTGGCAGTACTTTAGAGTGGGAATGTACTGGGATGGGAACTGGCCATGATCTTACCACAGCCCACAATGGTATACTTATCGCTCTCTCAAGCAGGCAGATCATCAGCAGGATCTTTAGCATTTTCTTCAGGGGTTGGTGAGTCCTCTTTCACAGTTCTGGTCAGTCTGCTTGGTATCCAGATTGGATTTTCTTGATCCTGTGGAAAACCACAGATAGCTCCCCTGGATCTCACTAAAACTGGATCCGGGCCCTTCCATTGGTTAGTCAAGATATCTTTCCATTTAACATATTCTTTTTGAGGACTTGGAGCCACATGTCTGTCAGCAGCAGATTGTCCATCAGAATCCAGATTTAAAAAATTTAAGGTAAATAGGGCTAGGGAGATAGATGTCTTAGGTCCCATGTTGGGGCCTATTCCTCCCTTTTGTTTTTGTAAATAAGTTTTCAATGTGCCATTGGCACGTTCCACAATCCCTTGTGCCTGAGGATTATATGGCAAGCCAGTTATATGACGGACACCAAGCCTCAGACAAAACTGTTGAAAAGTTTTAGATGTATAAGCTGGTGCATTATCAGTCTTCAGCTGAAGGGGCTTGCCCCAAGCAGCCCAGGCTTCAAGACAGTGAGTAATAACATGTGACACTTTTTCTCCTGCAAGGGAGGTGGCATGAATGATGCCAGAGCATGTATCCACAGATACATGAATAAATTTTTGTTTTCCAAAGGCATTGCAATGTGTAACATCCATTTGCCAGATATGAAGAGGTTGCAGACCTCTGGGATTGACCCCTATAGATGGAGAGGGTCTGAATTCTGCACAGGAGGTACATTTCACAACAATACCTCGCGCTTCTGCATGAGTTAAATGAAACTTTAATCTTAGGGTATTAGCTGGTACATGATAGAGTTTATGGAATTCAACTGCGCCTTCTAATGGCGAGCTTACCCAATATAGGTTTTTAGTGGCTTTATCAGCAATAGCATTAGCCTGAGACATAGGTCCAGGAAGCAATGAATGTGCTCTCATGTGTTGAATAAAAAATGGGTGACACCTATTGCGAATATGGTGTTGAATATCTTTAAATATCTCAGCAACCATGCTTTTAGGGTGGATAAAATCAGCCACTTCTAATTGTTTAACAGCTCCTACAACATAATGCGAATCTGAAATTATGTTTATAGGCTCTGAAAATCTTTGCAACACTATCACTACAATAGCACATTCTACTAATTGGGGAGATGTATAATCAAACTGAATTCGAGTAGGGACATTATTAACCACATAACAACCAATGCCTGTCTTAGAACCATCGGTATAAATATCAAATGCTTGATGAATAGGATGTGTCTTAGTAACTTTGGGAAATATAAATGAGTTAGAAAGAGTAAATTGTAACAAGGGATGTTTAGGATAATGATTATCAATATTTCCAGGGAATGAGCATTTTAAAATTGCCAAAGCATCTTGAGATGCACATAAAACTTGAATTTGATACATAGTATAAGGACATACAATTGTATTAGGATATTGTACAAAATGCATCACGGACAGCTGAAGTCCCTTTAAAGCCAATTCTGCAACTAAGGTAGGATAATAGCCTAAAGTCTTTCCAGGAGAGCTATGTGGGTGAATCCATAGCAAGGGTCCCGCTTGCCACAGTACTGCAGTTGGTTGTTGAGGAGAGGGAAGAATACATAACTGGAAAGATAATTCAGGGTTAAGTCTATCTAGTTGAGCATGTTGTATGGCCATCTCTATTTTATCCAATACTTTAGACGATTCAGGGGTCAAAGTTCTCAATGAAGTAATGTTAGAATCTCCCTCAAGTATTTTAAATAAGGGTTGAAGTTCAGTTGTAGTTAATTTCAAATAGGGACGAATCCAATTGATATCCCCTAGTAACTTTTGAAAATCATTTAATGTTTTTAATTTATCTCTTCTAATAGTAACCTTCTGTGGTTTATTATACTCAGGAGTAATTATTGCTCCCAAGAAATTTCCTATCTCTCCTTCCTGAACCTTTTCAGGCGCTATAGATAGTCCTTTCTGTTTTAAGGTAGAAACTAACAGAGAGAACGCTTGGTGTAAAACTTCTTTGTTATTAGTACACAAGAGTATATCATCCATAAAATGACAAATTCTAACCTTAGGAAACTGTTTTCTAACTGGTTCAATAGCAGAAGAGACATATATTTGACACATAGTGGGACTATTGGCCATGCCTTGTGGCAGGACCCTCCATTGATATCGGTGGTCTGGTTCCTCATGATTAATACTTGGGAGAGTGAAAGCAAATCTAACTTTGTCCTTAGGATGTAAAGGTATAGAGAAAAAACAATCTTTAATATCTACTATTATAATCTCCCAATGTCTAGGCAAGGCTGTCAGCAATGGCAGACCCTTTTGAATTGATCCTAATAATTGCATCTGATTATTAATAGCTCTAAGATCATGTAATAACCTCCATTTACCTGATTTTTTATTAATCACAAATATAGGTGTATTCCATGGTGACTGAGAACTCTCCAGATGTCCTAGTTTTAGTTGCTCTTTAACTAGAGCTTTTGCAGCTGCTAGTTTTTCAGAGGTTAACGGCCATTGAGGAACCCATACAGGTTCCTCTGACAACCAAGGTATAGGCAATGCACCCTCAATGGCCCCTAGGAAAAACCCAGCCCTTTCCTGTCTTGTTTTTCTGTAATAGAAACAGGGCTGATCCTGCCTTGTAAGGCCTTCCCCAATCCTTTTCCAGGGAGACACCCCATTTCTTTCATCATTTTTTGACTCTGTGTAGAATAATCATTAGTGAGCCTAAATTCCAATTGTTTAAGGATATCTCTTCCCCATAAATTAACTGGAAGTGGCAAGACATAAGGAACATCTGTCCCTCGTCTGCCTTCGGAATCTTCCCAGTGCAATACTCTTGCACTAACATCAGGAGCAGACTCATATCCAAGACCTTGTAAGGTTTGTGAAGAGCTATTAACAGGCCAGTTCTTTGGCCACCAATTGGTAGAGATAATGGTAGTATCTGCTCCTGTGTCTAGGAGGCCTGTGAAAAGCCTTCCTTGAATTTTCAACTCTAAGGTGGGGCGTTTATCTAAATCTAATGAAATAAATACATTCTGTCCTCCAGAGGAGCCAAATCCCTTCATGCCTCTAGTTAAACCTTTACTAGGAAAGAATGAATGTAAACTAGGGAGGACTAATAGCTGTGCAATTCTATCACCAGGAGCTATAGAGCTAATCCCCCTTGGTGATGAGCACATAATTTTTATCTGTCCCTCATAATCTTGACCTATGACTCCAGGGTGAACAATTAATCCTCTTAGGGTCGTAGATGATCTTCCTAGCACTAGTCCTACTGTATTCTCAGGTAAGGGTCCTGAAAAATCAGAAGGTATAGGCTGACACCCCATGGTGGGTGTTAGTACTGCTCTGGCGGTAGCACAGAGATCCAGTCCTGCTGAGCCTGACGTGGCTCTCCTGATTGTCTTACCCTTTGATGTTGTTGAGGGTTGTTCTGTAGGTTCTCTATCGCCCCATATATTTGCGGGCCCTGGAGATGTGGGCCCCGTTGTCCGTTTTTTGGCAGAGGGGAAATTACACGTCCTCTGTCGTCTTTAACTGACCTACACTCATTTGCCCAATGTTTTCCTTTATTACACCTAGGACACATTCCAGGCACCTTTGGACGATTGTTATTAGTAGTGCCAGGTGATCTACATTGTCTTTGTATGTGTCCCAGCTTTCCACACCTGAAACATTTAATATTAGAGGTCCTCTGAGCCGCTAAAACAGCAGCTGCCAATCCGGCATTAGATAGAGGTCCTCCTATTTCTCTACAAGCCTTCATCCATGCATTTAGTCCTTTTCCTTTCCAAGGTGTAATAGCATTTCTGCACTCTCTAGTACACTGTTCAAAAATTAGTTGTTCTATGAGAGGCATGGCCGTCTCAGGATCTCCAAAAATCCTTCCTGCCGCCTCCATCATCCTAGCCACATAGTCTGAGAATGGCTCAGTGTTCCCTTGGATAATTTTTGTCAAGTTTCCTGAAACCTGTCCTCTGTTAGGTAGGCTTTTCCATGC
>NW_021623981.1:0-4447 GCF_004785775.1 Grammomys surdaster
ATATTTACACAATGGAGTATTACTCAGCTATTAAAAACAATGAATTCAAGAGGTTCCTAGGTAAATAGATGGAACTAGAAATTATCATCCTGAGTGAGGTAAGCCAATCACAAAAGAACACACATGGTATTCACTCACTGATTATCGGATATTAGCCCAGAACCTTGAAATGCCCAAGATGCGACTCACAGGCCACATGAAGCTCATAAAAAAGGAAGACCAAGTGGGGGTGATTCAGTTCTTCTTAGAAGGAGCAACAAAATACTCAAGGGAGCAAATATGGAGACAAAGTGAGGGACAGAAACTGAAGGAGGGGCCATCTGAAGACCTTTCCACCTGAGTATCCATCCCATGTGCAGTCACCAAAGGTAGATGCTGATGTGGAAGTCAGGAAGTGCATGCTGATAAGGGCCTGATATGGATGTCTCCTCAGAGGCCTTCAAGAGTCTGACATATTCAGAGGCAGATGCTCACAACTAGCCATTGAACTGATCATGAGGTTCTCAATGGAGGAGTTAGAGTGAGGACTGAAGGAGCTGAAAGGGTTTGTGGCACCATGAGGAGAGCAACAATACCAACCAACCACAGCTCCCAGGGTCCTAACCACCAGCCTGGGAGCACTTATGGAGGGATCCAGGGCTTCAGCTGAATATGTAAGAGTGGAGGGCCCTGCCGGGCACAGGTGGAAGATGAGATCCTTGACCTCATGAAGGCTGGACGCCCCAGGGGGTGGGAATTTTGAGGGTGGGGAAGTGGGAGTGGGGAGGGTAGGTGGGGGTTACATCCACGGAGAAGAAGGAGGAGGGGTAAGGGGATGGGGGGTTCCCGGGTGGGTGGGGGATGGGGTAAGGGGATGACATATGAAATGTAAATAAAATATCCAATAAAAAAAAAAGAAAAAAAAAGAGTTTGAGGTCAGGCCAAGGTGACAGACATAGCTAGACCCTTTCAAAAACAAATTAAAAATTTGATTCAACTTGTGTCCCTACTTGACTTAAGGGTCTTTAGTGTTTGGTTATTTGTTTTGTTAGTTTGAGTTTTTAAGATTGTGTGTGTGAGTGTGTGTTTATGTCTGAGTGTGTGGTTATATGTGTGCATGAGTGTGTGCATGTGTGTATGTGTGTGTGTTTGTGTGGTGTGTGTGTGTGTATGTGTGTGTGTATAGGTCATGTCTAAGTCTAGGTATATGTGTAGAGGTCAGAGAACATATTTTGAGATACATTTCATCTCTTCTCCTCTATGGGTCCCAGGATCAAACTCAGGTCATCGGGATCAAACTTGGCAGCTGGTGTCTTTTCCCACTGGAGCACCAGGCCAACCTTGCCTTTTGCCTTCTTTAATTTCATATCACCCATAGTAACCTAGAATTTTCCATAAAGCCATGGATATCCTTGAACACCTGATCATCTTGTTGCTAACTCTCATGTGCTGCAATTACAATCATGTGCACTGTACCTGATTAATTTGATTTTCAGAGATAGTATCTCATGAAGCCCGAGCAGTACTTCATCTTGATATGTAGCCAAGAATGACCTTTACCCATTTTTTTTCTCTCTGTTTTATTTTTCTTTAATTGTTATTGTTTTAAAACGGGGTCTCACTCATTGTGTATCGAAGTCTGTTTAGAGCTCACTATGTAGTCCAGGCTAGCCTCAAATTCCCAATGATCCTTTTCTACTTTCTGAGTGATTGGATTACAGAGGCTACAAATTCAGGGTTCTAAAAACCCTGATCCTGCTTTTTATTTCCAAATCATTGGGTTACAAAAGTATATAAGTCTCAGTGTGGAGTTCATGACGACTTTGGACACAAGATTCATTTGTCCTACTCTGGAGTGCTAGTATTACAACACAGCAAGGTCTGAATCTGTACATCTAATACAGTTTTCACACAAAGAGGTGAGAGAGAGATATTTGCACAAGTTGGGACTTTAGTTCTGAGCCATTGGACACTGGCTAAATTGGAGTCCTGTCATGGGGTGAGGTCATCCTAGGAGTCAATGTGCCAGGGGTTGAGGCACCTCAGCTTCTGGAGTGGAATTGACAACCAGGAAACAGTCCAGGAAAAAGACAATGAAGGAACATCCTGAGGGGAGGAGAAAGGTCAGGAGAGTTCAGTGTCCTGGAAGCCACTGAAGAAAATGTTCCCTGAAGAAGGAAACAAGCCAAGAGTGATGGGCATACCCACACAACCAGGGCTGGGGAGGCCAATAAAGGCTACTAGTTCAAGATCAAGGTGGATTATCTAGTCACTGTTGATAGAGAAGTGAATTCCTACAGTCTTGAGTGATACCCAAGCTAAAAAACAAACAAACAACAACACATTCCACCATCACAAACAACAAAAAGGAAGAGAGCATGTCTTGGAACCTCACATAGATAGATCTCTTATGAGCAGACTCGGAAGTGATTATTGAACTTAACTATGTGTATGAATGTTGACAAACTCAAAACCCGGTTTGAGGATGATCATTTTGGAGTGGGTTAAAGAAAGCCATAGACAAAAATTAGAGTCTATGAATACGGACAGCTCTGTGAGGCTGCTTCAGATCCCAGGGCTACTAGAGCCAGATTCAGCTCAAAACTTCCAGTCGGACATTCAAAAGGAGATCATTTTCTGACCTGTGAGGTGATGTGTGTCTCCAGTCTGTAAGACAGTTTGGGAACTGCTTCAGTGTCTCTGTGATCAACCCTTCTCTCCAGGAGAGAATCACCAGTTTCTGTTAAAAGTTAGGTACCCCACAATCTTCTAACAAACACCCTAACTTCTCACTCCTCCTGGCTTTCTCAAAATGTACAGTTCTGTGGATTGAAGTACATACATAGTGCATGGTTGGACCTGCCTTAACCACTAGGTGCATTTTATTTCAGAGTCTGTGTCATGTGAGCCATTACGTAAGGTCCACAGAAGCAACAAGCTCTTCAGCACTGACCTATCCTCTTAGAAAAGACTCTGTGGGAAGAGGATAAGACTCAACCTTTTGTTGGGACTGGGAAAGGTAAACTTGATTTTCATCCAGGGCTAGTTTTGGAAGGTTGGTGTTTGTTCTGGACCTGAAGAGAAGATTGATTCCAGTGAGTAATAATGAAATTACAGAAGGGAAAGCTTTAGCTAGTGAGAGGAAGTGGAGGGTGTCTTATAAGAGATCCTTTCAAGGCTTCCACACATTCAGAAACAGGTGTGTCCTGAGTGTAGCAGATAGATGTGGAAACATGGCTTCCTCTAATGCAAGCTGCAGCCTGACTTGTATCCAGAGACTCTTGGTCCTCCCTGTTTAATATATTGTGTGTTCTGTGGCCAGATTTTTCCTTTCATTCTTGATTCATTCTCTCAGCTACATTTATGAGAATGTATTTATTTACTGAAATACCTTAAAAATATTTAAGTGAGTCTGCTCACTGAGAAGGATGTATCCATGGCACACTGGGATTATACAACATTGGTGTTTATTGATTTAATTTTCTGAACAGGGAGTCTTTGTGTAACCCTGGTTGTTTTGGAACTCACTATGTAGACCAAGGTGCCCCTGAACTCAGAGATCCATCTTCCTCTGCCTCCAAAGTGCTTGGATTAAAGCATGGCCTACCATAGTCAGCTGAGACAAGATTTTACACAAAGATGCTGAAGAAAGGACTTTAGCAACAGAATGACATAGAAAGTGGAGATTCAGAGGAAAGAACAGTCTGGGCACAGATGGTCCTAGAGGGGAAGTAGAGCTGATTCCAGACAGCTGCTGAGAGGTTCCATGTACTTGACAGCTGTAAGGCAGGTAAGGATGGGAATGATACAGTAGAGTGAATGAGCTGTAAGAGGGAGAGAGCCTGCAGATCTGGGCTGCAGAAAGTGTAAAGAACTAATGTTAGGGAAGTTTAAGGCATCTATGGATGTCAGAGACAGAGGATGTGATGGGAAGAAGAAGGTTAGGTGGAGTCTCATTAAGGATAGTACCCTGGCATACAGGACAGTAGGGAAAGCTATGAAGTTTTAGTTTGGTAGACAGACAAACCTATCTTGTGGTAAATCTGAGTAGGAACATCTAGCTGTCAAAGCTATATGAAGGATGCTTTAGACGGACATTAAGAGATATGCAATATGTGTCTGTGTGGTGTTTCTTCCATCTGGTAGAGTTCATGAAGTGGTGTTTGCTGCTGCAGCAGGTTGCTAGTCAGAGGTAGATGAACAAAGGAAATGGTTACTAGCTGTGCAGAGAATACATGGATTCAGTGTAAAGCTAAAGACAAGAAGCCCAGTTCTTAGGTGAGAAGTGGCCAAAATATAAGGTGTTTTTAAGTGTCCATTGAAAAACCAGGTGTAGTGGTGATCTAGGCACTCAGGAGGCTAGTGGACCTCTGAATTTGTAGCTAAACTGCTGTCTACATAGCCAGTTTCTAGCTCTAAAAGGAGAGAGAGAGAGAGAGAGAGAGAGAGAGAGAGAGAGAGAGAGAGA
>NW_021623982.1:0-2078 GCF_004785775.1 Grammomys surdaster
GAGAGAGAGAGAGAGAGAGAGAGAGAGAGAGAGAGAGAGAGAGAGACAGAGACAGAGAAACAGAGACAGAGACAGAGAGATAATGTTGAGTTTAGACCTCATGTTGGGGACCATTTAGTTACCTATTAAGCATCAGAGGTTTCTGGAATATGTGAGACCTAGGTTGAGTACATCTTTAGTGGAGTAAGGGACATATGATTGTCCAGAGTGAAGTGTCAGAAGGTGTTTTCAAGGAATATTTCAAATGATGCCAATGTAGTAACCTTTATTGTGTGGATTATGAATTGTGTTGACTAAAATGGGCCAAGGATACAAGACAATATTTTAGTTCTTCTATTTGGAGGAGTATAGGGTGTGTGGACCATGGCACCAGAGGAATGGGTATGGGGTTGGTGAGATGGAGTATGGTCAAATCCAGGAATTCTCAGAATTTGAGACCTACAGAATCAGAGCTAACTGCCTCCCTGTTTCCATGTCAGTCTTAGGGCAGGTAACAGTAACCCCCAATCAAGTGATCGTAGTCAGTCAGTCATGTAGTATAACACCTGGATTTCTTACCCATCCGAAAAGAACATCACCAGCATCTTAGCCTCATACAGTAGAACATATGTACCCCAGAATCCCATCTCACCCTTCAAGGTTCATATAGTCCCTGTCCACATGGAATAAAGCATGCAAGTTATTTCACAAGGATCATCTGAGGCTAGCTGTTTTTACTGGGCTGTAACACTTGTGAGAAGGCTCTCTCTACAAAGCACACTCATCAAAGGATGTTGGACCCTACTGACAGGCCAGGCTCCTGTTGCTAACAGAGGCTCACATCAGAGCAAGGGCTCCCAACACTGCTGACACTGACACTGCTTCAGCTGCAGCATCCTCACGACCTGGTTCCCTGGCCACCTACCCTACATTGGACACCCAAATATCTTTATTACTTTCCTAAGACCTGTAACACTACTGGCATTCCAGTTGAACCAAAATCCTGTGGACACTATTTGTCCGTGACTCTGCCTCAGCCTCCTTGGTCTGACATACAATGCCTTCTGATGCCCCAGAAGGAAGAGAATGACTGCTGACCCCACCCATTCAGGACTTTACTGTGCCCTATATGAGTAGATGTACTAATGGTGTCCAAACCACCATACACACACACACACACACACACACACACACACATGCACGCACGCACGCACGAGAGGTACATCACTAATCACAGCTGGCATCCAATGTGGGATGAACAAAACCTCTGCTTTGAGCAAGGAAGGGTGAGTTGCCTGTGCCACTCTGAGGGCACTCAACCTGTCCTTTTCCCACTTTGCTCTCAGTTGGCACCATCATGTGAATTCAGATTCAGTGAAAGAAACTCTGATGATACCTTCTGTCTTCTCTGACTCTGACATGGACAGAAGGTCCCTAGTCCTCTGTCTACAACCTGACAATCTGTAATGGGCATTGGCAAAGACCCCCTATCTAACTTCTCCTTGAAATAAGAAGGATGATTATGCAGAAGTCACTTAAAAGTCACTAGGATGATTGCCAGTTCTTAAGTATCTGGGAAATTTTAACTGTTTTGGACCACTCTAGAATCTTCTGAAACCAAAATGCAATAAAAAATGTTATTAGAAAAGGCATTTCATAGAGGGCTAATATCCAATATATACAAAGAACTCAAAAAATTACACTCCAGACAACCAAATTACCCTATTAAAAAATGGGGTATAGAGCTTAAAAAAGAATTTTCAATGGAAGAAACTCGAATGGCAGAGAAGCACCTAAAGAAATGTTCAGCATCCTTAGTCATCAGGGAAATGCAAATCAAAACAACTCTGAGATTCCATCTCACACCAGTCAGAATGGCTAAGATTAAAAACTCAGGTGATAGTAGATGCTGGCGAGGGTGTGGAGAAAGAGGAACACTCCTCCATTGCTGGTGGGACTGCAAGATGGTGCAACCACTTTGGAAATCAATCTGGCGGTTCCTCAGAAAATTGGACATAGCATTACCTGAGGATCCAGCTATACCACTTCTATGCATATACCCAGAAGATGCTCGAACATATAACAAGGACATATGCTCA
>NW_021623983.1:0-8825 GCF_004785775.1 Grammomys surdaster
CTACATCCTGTTCAGTTGAATACCTTGACTATGCCTCATCCTGCTGAGAGCTGATACACAAAGAGATAGCTACTTCTGAGAAAAGCCCCTAACCACAAAATGTTCTAGGGCACAGGCCAAGAAGAAGCTGTACCTTTCCATGACCCCACCTGCCTTCCCCCTCCCCTGACCCGAGCTTGTTATAAAAAGCTTGCCTTTTTTAAAATACACGGCTCTTGACAAGCAACTGTTTGCTTGGGTCCTTCTTTTCTCTCACCCGTTTCTCTTCCAGGTTTTGGTTCTCCTCGCCCCCACGAATAACTGAGACCCGTGGGTCGGGTCAGGTGGCGCCCAACGTTTGGGGCTCGAGGCACGGACCTCTCCGGACGGACACCCCAAGAGAGAGCAGCTGCGACATCGTTGAAGGGAGAGGCAGTCGTCGCCGCCCTAGACCTGCCGACCTCGGTGAGTTTTATTTTCATTCCGTCCCATAGAAATGGGCCATTCGTTGTCAAAGGAGGCGAGTTTCATTAAGGGCCTCAAAGATGCACTCACAGAGAGAGGAATCAGGGTAAAGAAAAAGGATCTCGTAAAATTTTTTATTTTTGTTGATGAAAAATGTCCTTGGTTTATGATTGATGGACCGACTATACATCCAAAGAAATGGCAGAAAGTTGGACGAGAATTAAATGAAAAAATAGCCAAGGATAAAGATGAGGGAATAACAAAGACAATATTTTCTTTTTGGGGTTTAATTAGAGATGTCATTGAGGATGCTCAGGGAGATGAGGGAAAGCGCCAACTGCTTTCGGTGGCTGAATATTGTCTTAGCCAGTCTCGTCCTGGGTCGCGAAATTCCAATCGCGACCAAGATCCATCAGACACCTTGACCAATGAAGCTGGCCCCGCCGGGGAGATTGATCCCCTTAGACCGCCCTCCCGGACATCTGACTCCTTTTCCATCCTTGATGTGTCGGTCACTTCACCTAAGCCCTCCCCCGTTCGCCTTTATCACCCTCTGCCATAGCCCCCCCTCCTCTCTTCCTCTCCTTTGCGTCCGCCTCCATATGTTCTACCCTCCGCGCCTCCCTGCCCCCCTCCCGAAGTTTCTTCTTCTCCTTTTATTGCTCCTGTCTTCCCTTCCACTGCTCCCGCCTGCCGGATTGATGCCGCCGCGTCCCCTCTCTCGCCCTCTTCCCAGCTCCCCCGGCCTGATCCCTTAGATCTTCCTGATACAGCCAACCTTGAGGTGGAGGCTGCCCGCCGCCGACATGCTTCTGATCAGCCTCCTCTAAGAACTTTGACTTTTCCCCTCATATCTAGGCCAGACCTGCCTGCTTCTCTGTCTTCCGTTCGCGCTCACCTTTCTGATCAGCTTCGGGAACTGACTGACATTCTCCACCTTCAGGATCAGGTCGCGCGCCTTTCAGTTCTTTGTGCGCCCCAGCCTCCCTTGCGCTTGGCTTTTCCGGTTACCCGCTCCGGCCATGGGTCCTCAGACCCTGCTCCGGACCCCCAGCCCTCTTCCACAACTGACCAGGGGTCCCCGCCCACAAATCCCACGCCCCCTACGGGTGACCCTCCCCCGGGCCCAGTTCATGATTCCTCGGACGAGGGTGCTTCAGAGGAGGGAGGAAGAGAAAGCGAGGAGGAAACACCCGCTCCCCCGGACGCTCCCGTTCCTCCTGCGCCTGCTCCCCCCACCACAGTCTTTAAAAAGCTCCGTTTTAAACAACTCAAAGATTTGAACTCGGTGGTCCATGATTATGGACCGAACGCCCCCTTTATGCTGTCTCTCCTAGAAAGCCTGGGTGGCGGCGGCTATTTGACCCCCAATGAGTGGTTTTCAGTCGCCCAGGCCGTGCTAACTCGTGGCCAGTTCCTTTCCTGGCAGGCTGATTGGGCTGATCGCTGCCGCCAACAGGCTTGGAGTAATCTCTCCTCGGGCCGCCGCCCCGCTTTGAGGTGGACTCTCGATAAACTTTTAGGGAGGGGCAAGTATGCCACAGATCAGAGGCAACAGAAATTCTCTTTGGGCCTCCTGGCCCAAAGTTCTTCGGCCGCCATGAGTGCCTGGAGAGCGATTCCTATGAAGGGTTCAGTCCTTTCCCCTTTAACGAAAATTACTCAGGGGGCTAATGAAGAGTTCTCAGAATTCATCGCTCGCCTCCTGGAGGCAGCGGAGAGAACTTGGGGGACGGGTCAGGAGAACAACAAACTCCTTTTGCAATTGGCTTATGAGAACGCCAATTTAGCATGCAGGACCGCACTCAGGGGCAGGTATAAGGACAAAGACCTAGATGAAATGATTAAACTCTGCAAAGATGTAGACCCCTTTGCTCAGAAAGTCTCCCAGTCTATAAATCTGGCTGTGGGTGCTGCTACTGGTGCCGCCCAGAATCATACATCCTGCTTTCGGTGCTGCCAAACTGGCCACTTTGCTCGCCAGTGCCCCTCAGATAGAGCCCTCCCCCAAGTGGGGAGAGAGCGCCCTTTGCCTTCTGCCCTCTGCCCTCGCTGCAGGCGGGGTAGACACTGGGCTAATACCTGCCGCTCTAGGACTGATGTTCTGGGCAACCCCCTTTCTCCCCTTCCGGGAAACGGAGTGAGGGGCCAGCCCCGGGCCCCTCAACCAGTCACCTTCCTGCCGGCCTCGGGGAACAGCCAGGCTGGGCCACGCCAGACCCTTCAACAGCAGCTCCCAAGCCAGTCACAGCCCTCCGCCGGGCTACCCCAGGGAGCGCGGGAATGGACCTCTGTGCCTCCACCGATACAATATTAGAGGCGGATAAAGGAGTCCAGATAATTCCCTCAGGGGTCTTTGGCCCCCCTCCGCCTAAAACTTACTATCTCATCTTGGGCAGAGCTTCTGCCACGCTCCAGGGCATCACTGTCTTCCCCTCGATTGTTGATAATGACTATGTGGGAGAGATTAAGGTTTTGGCTGCAAGCTCCCGAGGCCCCCTCCATATTCGCCAGGGACAGCGCCTTGCACAGGCCCTTCCCCTCCCATTGGACACGACCTCGCCTTCGCTGGGCTCATCCCGGGGCGCCTCCACCCCGGGGTCCTCAGATGTCTATTGGGTTCAAAGAATTTCACAAGAACGCCCACAATTAAAACTTAAGCTTAATGGCAAAGCCTTTGTGGGCATTCTGGACTCTGGGGCTGACTCCACAGTTATCTCCCAGGCCTCTTGGCCCCCTTCCTGGCCCTGCCAGCCCTCTCTGACCCACCTCCAAGGCATTGGCCAGTCCACCAATACCCTCCAGAGTTCCCAATTGCTAACCTGGGAGGACCCTGAGGGCAACTCTGGACACGTCAGACCTTTCATTGTTCCAGGCCTCCCTATCAATTTGTGGGGCCGAGACATTTTGAGTCAAATGGGAGTTCTCATGTTCAGCCCCTCTGCGGCTGTCACCCATCAGATGCTAGATCAGGGATTTATTCCTGGCCAGGGCCTGGGTAAAAACAACCAGGGAATTCCCGCTCCCCTTGAGGTCTTGCCAAAGACCTCGCGTTCAGGACTAGGTTATGACTCAAATTTTTCTTGAGGGCCATTGCTCCCCCTGCACTCCAGGCAGACAGGATCACCTGGAAATCAGATCTCCCTGTCTGGATTGACCAATGGTCCCTTCCTCAACACAAGCTCACTGCGGCCATGCAGTTGTTGCAGGAACAGCTAGATGCTGGCCACATTGAGCCTTCTACCTCCCCTTGGAATACCCCTATATTTGTGATCCAGAAAAAGGGGGGTAGGTGGAGACTGCTCCAAGACCTCAGAGAAGTTAATAAGACCATGGTTCCGATGGAGCCCTCCAGCCTGGCCTCCCCTCCCCTGTGGCCATACCTAAAAGATATTACAAAATGGTCATTGATTTGAAAGATTGCTTCTTCTGCATCCCTCTACACCCAGAGGATAGCAAGCGCTTTGCTTTTAGTCTTCCCATTGTTAACTGCATTGGACCATCTCCCCGGTTCCAGTGGAGAGTCCTACCCCAGGGCATGGCTAATAGTCCTACCCTATGCCAAAAATTCGTGGCGCAAGCCATTGACCCCTTCCGCCTTCAACATCCCGAGTTGTACATCATTCATTACATGGATGATATCCTTCTGGCCGGTCCTGAGGAGACTGCCCTACATGGGACAGGCCAGCAGCTGATCACTGCTCTCCAGGACCTTGGGCTACAGATAGCCCCCGAAAAGGTCCAGCTTCAGCCTCCCCATTTATTCTTAGGTTTTGAGCTTCACCCTTCTAAGATTCTTTCCCAAAAGATTGAGCTCAGAAAGGACTCCCTGCGCACACTTAATGACTTTCAGCGCCTCCTGGGAGATATAAATTGGCTACGCCCCTACCTGAAGCTGACCACTGGAGAACTTAAACCTCTTTATGACATTCTTCAGGGAGATTCAGATCCTTCTTCCCCCCGCACACTGACCCTTGAGGCCACCTCCGCCCTTGCGCGTGTGGAGAAGGCTATTCAACAACAGACTGTTACTTATTATTCTCCTGCCTCCCCTTTGTGGCTGTTGATCCTCCCCACTGTGTTCGCCCCCACAGGACTCTTATGGCAATCCAAGCCTTTATATTGGCTCCACCTGCCTGCCACCCCCGCTAAGGTTTTCCCCACCTATCCGTCCCTGGTGGCACAAATAATAAAGCTGGGGAGAGAGACTTCCCTCAAACTTTTTGGTAGAGACCCTGACATTGTCAGCCTCCCTTACAACGCTGCTCAGGTCAAATGGCTCTTACAGACTTCAGATGACTGGGCTGTCAATTGTGTCTCGTTTCAGGGAAAGATGGACAACCACTATCCTTCTGATAAGCTTATACAGTTTCTTGAGCACCAGGCAGTGGTCTTCCCTAGAATTACCAAAAACTCTCCCATTCCCCAGGCATCTCTAGTCTTTACAGATGGATCCTCCTCCGGGATTGCAGCCTTTCATCTCGATGGACGGGTTTCTAGAGTCCAAACAGAATTTTCCTCGGCACAGTTGGTGGAGTTGGTTGCAGTTATTCAGGTCTTTAAGGCTCTCCCAGACCGTGCCTTTAACCTGTTTACTGATAGTGCATATGTGGCTCAGTCAGTGCCCCTATTGGAAACTGTTCCTTTTATTAGGCCATCCACCAATGCCTCCCCACTTTTTTTCTGAGCTACAGAGGCTAATCCTGGCCAGATCACACCCGTTCTTTGTGGGACACATACGTGCCCACTCTGGCCTCCCTGGACCCCTTAGTGGGGGTAATGACCTTGTCGATAGGGCCACCAGGGACTCTCAAACACCTCTGGTGACGCTGGCCACACTCCCTGATGCCGTCCAGAGGGCACAGGAGGCTCATCGACTCCACCACCTGAATGCCCAGACCCTCCGGCGGCTGTTCTCCATCACCAGAGAGCAAGCACGCCAGGTTGTCCGCCAGTGTCCAGGCTGTCTTACCCTCCTGCCTGAGCCCCATTTGGGGGTGAACCCCCGAGGTCTTACTCCAGGGGATTTGTGGCAAATGGATGTTACCCATTTTGCCCCCTTTGGTAAACTTAAATACATTCATGTCTCCATTGACACCTTCAGTGGCTTTCTCTGTGCTTCACTACAGGCTGGAGAGGCCACCAAACATGTTGTTAATCATTTGATCTCCTACCTTGCCTGTGTAACCTTGCCCAAGGTTCTTAAGACTGACAACGGCCCTGGATACACGAGCACTGCCTTTAAACAGTTTTGTGCTCAGTTCAACATTAAACATATCACAGGCATTCCCTATAACCCTCAGGGGCAAGGAATTGTTGAAAGGGCACATCAGTCTCTAAAAAACATGCTCTTAAAGTTGCAACATTCAGGGGGCATTCTCTACCCCCAAAAGGGAAATTATAAGGCGTTACTAAACCATGCCTTGTTTGTCCTCAATTTCCTAACCCTCGATGAGAGGGGCAGATCTGCTGCAGACAGGTTCTGGCACCCTTCCACAGCGGAGTCCTATGCCAGGGCCTTGTGGAAGGATCCACTTACACATAGGTGGAATGGCCCCGACCCAGTCCTGATCTGGGGGAAGGGACATGCGTGCATCTATGACTCCAAAGAACAGAGTGCACGCTGGCTACCAGACAGACTGATAAAAATAATGGACTCTTCTCCTAAAAATTGTGGCCCCCTTCCAGGGAACCCCCCTGAGAACGCCTAAATGTGCTCTCTTGCAGGAGCCCCAAGGATGCTGCTATCCACCTCGCTCCTGGCGACTTGGACCTTGGTTGCTACAGCCATCAACCTGCCTCACAATCCTTATATGGTGTACAACTTCACTTGGGTGATCATCAATCAAGCCGGAGACATGGTCAACTCCAGCTCCTCCCTTCGTACCTCTCCCCATTGGCCCGTCCTCCACATCGACCTTTGTGCTCTGGCTGTGGGGGCTGATCCATATTGGGGGCTGGAAGACCAGGTCTGGCCCCTGGAGGGGGCCCCCAATCTTCCTGAGCGAGACACAACAAAATTCGAACCCTGTCGTTCGGCCCCAGGGCGCTCTACCCTCCACAACTTTCTTAGAAGGGGAATTTATGTTTGCCCTGGTCCCCGTCACCGCCCTCATGGCACAGGCTATCGGTGTGGAGGGGTTGCAGACTTTTTTTGCGCTTCGTGGGGATGTGAAACCACGGGAGACACATACTGGAAGCCTTCATCCTCCTGGGACTATATCACTGTCAACCACTCTGCCATGCCCGGTAACCCCTACATGCTTTGCAGTGGCTGGTGCAACCCCATATCCATTTTCTTCACCTCATCGGGCCAGTCCCAAGATTGGACAGGCTCGGGGTACACCTGGGGTCTCCGCGCCTACTTTAAGAGCTGGAATCCAGGACTCCTCTTTACCATTAAGCTCCTTAAAGAAATCCCCAACAAACATCAGGCCGCTCTAGGCCCAAATCCTGCCCTGCGGCAGCCCGCTCCTCCTCCCGCTCGACGCCCTACTAGCCCCCTCCTCCTTCCACATGCCTCAGCTGTCCCTCTGGTCACTCTTTTTCAGCCCACCATTCCCGGGGGACCCCCTCGCTCTGCAGACCTTATTGTCTCTCTGGCCAATGCTTCCCTTGAAGCCATCCGCGTGGCTAATTCTTCTGCTTTTCCTGAGTGTTGGATGTGTTTTGACCCTACCCCGCCATTTTATGAAGGCATTGCGACCTTCGCAGACCCCCAGTTTACCAACAACTCCTTAACCCTCCTTCCCCTCCCAAACCCTGAGGGTGGATTGACCCTAGCCTCTATCTCTGGCGTGGGCACCTGCCTGCTTGGGCCCAAGATGCTTCCCCCTAGAGATCTTTTCCCTGTTTGCAATCAGACTCTCACTATCAATACAACCTATCTGTATGTGGTTGCGCCTAATAATACCCTCTTTGCCTGCTCAAATGGACTGACCGCTTACATCTCCACCTCCAGATTCCTTTCCCATGATTATTGTGTTGTTGTTACCGTCCTCCCTCAATTTTTTGTTTATGAGCCCGAGTCCTTCCTACGCTTCTTTGAATCCGGGATCCCACACAGAGACAAGAGAGAGCCTCTGACTGCGCTCACCCTCTCAGTCATCCTGGGTCTGGGTGCAGTCGGGGCAGGAACGGGTATTGCGTCCCTTGTAAGGAATGACCAAAATTTTGCCCACCTTCAGTCTTTAATTGATCAGGACCTTGGTCACCTGAGAGAGGGCATCCAAGACCTCACTGAGTCAGTGGCCTCCCTTTCCGAGGTGGTCCTCCAAAACCGACTAGGACTTGACCTACTCTTTTTGAAGGAGGGGGGATTGTGTGTGGCCCTTAGAGAAGAGTGTTGCTTTTACTCAGATAAGACAGGTTTGGTGAAAAACAGTTTAGAGAAAGTTAAAAAGAGCCTTGAAGAGAGAAAGAGAGCAAGAGAACAACAAGAATCTTGGTACAAAAATTGGTTTTCTACCTCCCCTTGGCTTACTACCCTGCTGCCCACTATATTGGGGCCCCTAGTTGGTATTCTTTTGCTTCTCTCCTTTGGCCCTTGGGCTTTTAATCGCCTCACAAGTTTTGTTAAAAATCAGATAGATTCCACAGTTAAAAGACCAGTTGAAGTCTACTACCATCAGCTAAAAGCAGAGGATGACACCGAGGCTGTTGCCCATGTGGTGGTGACACAACCTGAAGATGAAGATGTGGGGCCCGCGCGCTCCTCCCTTGGCCGGCCTCTTAACTTTCGGGCCCTACAGGGGAGCTCCTGGCTCTCTTGGCTGACCTTCCGTATCCCTAGATAATTGAAGACAGGCGTCTCTACCCCACCCCGTTTAATTGGCTTGCCCCTGCTATTGCTTGAAAGAACCTCCCAATAGCTGCCTCGACAGCTGCATCCCGGCCTTGGCCTAGCTACATCCCAGCCTTGGCCTAACTGCAAGCCTGGCACTAAACAGGTCGCGACCTCATAGCCCCTGCACCCTGAGGACTTGCTTCCATTGCACCAGGAGTGGGTATGAGGATCGCAAGGGGACCAGCTCTTGCACCTCACGGGCCTTAACTGCCATTGCACGTGAGAGAGTGGTCTCCCCTTCTCCTTCATGACCACGAACTTGGTCTTGACAGACAGCCAAGACTGTCTACCAACGGTGCCTCTCAATGGCCTTGCTGCCCTTCTGGGACCACGAGCTGCCTACAGCCGGGATGCCCTCCCAAATTCGCCCATCCTTGAGTTTCTTCCTCTAAAAGACGCCCTCTTTAGTTTACAGGGAAGGGGGAGATGTCAGAGACCAGGACCCCTAACAGGGACCCCTGCCGGCCTTCCCCCTCGCCTGGAAACCAAAGCCTTGTCACCCACCTACATCCTGTTCAGTTGAATACCTTGACTA
>NW_021623984.1:0-1151 GCF_004785775.1 Grammomys surdaster
GCCTGTGTATCATTTCTGTTTGAAGACAAACACATGGACCTTTTTCTCTTCCAAGAGAAGAAATGAACAGTACTCTTTCTCCCAGAGGACAGCCATTTATTCTCTGATCTTCATCTTAACCTTCATTTACCTGGCATGCCCCATGGTGGTTTGAGAATTGACAAATAATTCTTATGTTGTCTATCCCAGGAAAACTCAGTGTTCAGAAATACAGTGACAACACATGTGGTAAAGACCAGCCACTGATGATTGTACCAGTAATGGACCTCCCTCAAAGTCAAGAAGTTGTGCACTGTTTATGTGCCTGGTCACTATCACACTCTCTTAAGGAAACTCGAACAATGCAAGCCTACACGACAGAGAATCACATGTTGGGAAGAGTGCCTCCTTTCCACCTGCTGGTCCATATGACTATTTATTCTTCAGGACCTCATTGGACAGGTAAAGTACTGAATGTAAGGTCCCCTTGCATCCTGTATCTTGCAAAGCTCACCCTACCTCTGTATCAAACAATGAGGTATGGAAATAATGTGGTCATAGCCACCCACATTTCCCCTCTTCCACAATGCTCATTACTGGTTTGGTATTGGCTTCTCCATTGTTTGTTCTTTTATATTTCAAGGGAAAACACACAAACTTTACCAGCCCACTTAAATTTTCAAAAAAGGAAATCACTTTTTAGACAACATTTAACATGGACACCCTAAATGAGCCACTTGGAAAGAAGCCTGGCTTGTACATGTAATCCACTTAGTCTCAGGAGAAAGTCCTCATGCTGCTACTTTAACATAAATAGGACATCATATGTGACAGAAAACATATCAAACTGCCATGAATGACCCTTTGAGCTTGCAATGGTGGAGCAAAACAGCAAAAGAATACAAGACCCATTCATTGAACTCTTACTGAAAATATAGACAAAAGCCAAGACTTCTTTGCATGAGTACCATTGAAATTTATACAGATGAAAGTAAGGTGCTTAGGTCATCATACCTGAGTTTGTTTTCTTTGCTGAAGGCTGTGGAAATGAGCCTCCTTCAAGATGTTGTTAATGGTTGAATAAGTATCTTCGACTTGACACTCTTCGTTGACATCGTCTTTGGAGAAGCCAGGGGTATTGAATTCCAGTTTATCAGTGGTCTGGTTTGAGC
>NW_021623985.1:0-1337 GCF_004785775.1 Grammomys surdaster
ATCCCACCCTTTGTAATAGGTAGTAAGTGGGAACTTTAGGCACATGTACTTATCTGGATGGCATCTATTTGGTCCGTGAGAGGTAGATCTGAGTGGGTTTCCTGTAGCTTATAAGTTTACAAAAGAGATAAAAGTATGAGTTAATAACACGAGCAGTCTTTAAGATGAGCCTTTGTTGGATCGTATAGTGGAATGTTTTATTAGAGTTAGGCAAGTTTATAGGAACTCAGATAATATTAGGACAGTGTCATAGGAAGAAGAGGAAATATGAAGCATTTAATTGATGGCAACTGAGTTTAGGTAATGAGGTACCAGATAATATCTGTGAAAGCTTAGCTGTCAATGTAGTCAGAAGTCTGAGAAAGAGTAAACAATAATCTACCAGTTATATATTATTTTTAAAAATGACAGAGTCCACTAGCCAACAGTTCCCATGGTCTCCATAGTCTCTTGGGAGAAGTCAGTTTGGCTTCCAAGCGCAGAAGACACAGGGCTTTTTCTCTGTGGAATGGATACTCATGACATGAGAAATGACCTATCTTGGTTTAGCCAAGTCATTTGACTCAGAGCATCCAGTTTAGTCCACTGCATTTGTCCGCATACAATCTAGGCTGTATCTTCTAGGAGTCCGGTGTCCAAGTCTTCTGAAATGATCTTGGGTCAACTGTTAGAGGCTTTGGGAATTCTGTCGGCCATAAACTTAAATATACTATTAGCAGACTTCTGACAAGATTGAGAGCCATAAGGATTGGTTGTAACTGAATAGAATTTAATAGCAGTAGTAAAAATCTATCAAGACAGCATAGGAAAGAGTGTTAAGTAATTTTGGCAGGTTATGTAGGCAGAGAAAAGCACATTTTTGTATTAGCAAGGAGACATTTGGCTAGGACCAGAATAAGAAAGCTGGATCATACAGCTGGTGGGTTGGGGATGTGAGCCACAGGTGCTGTGGTCAGGTCTGCAGCAGGGCGGGACTTCCTACTAGCTGCCGGAAGTCACTGCCCAGTGCCTCTGGCAGCTGCAGTGGGCAAGGAAAAGCAAGCATGTCCCATATCACAACAGCGTTCATGTTAGCTGTTTTTTTGTGGTAGAAGGCACCGCTAACACTCACTTTACAGGTCCGAGGCAGAGAGGGAGAGAGTGCCTCCCTCGCATGCTCGGGCAGCCAAGCCCTTCATGCAGGAGGTTGCACACATGGGGAAGCAAGTCTCAGAGAAGGTCCCTGGCAGGATGCAAGGAGTAGACCCAGAGCAGAGCTAAGAACTGCAGGGGAAGGGAGCAAGCTGTGTCCTGGACCTGCTGCTTCAGGCAAACCGGGCAGACTAGCCACAAATGAC
>NW_021623986.1:0-1490 GCF_004785775.1 Grammomys surdaster
CCAGGGTCTATGGAGTGAGCCATCTGAGGATAGGTCAGAAGGAACAGATCCAGTAGAAGCAGCTATGTGTGTGACAGGAGATGTAGGGAATAAGATTAAGTACATTTGGGAGAAAGAAATTTTTTCTAAGATGTACATTTGAAACCCAGAGGGATCCCACCCTTTGTAATAGGTAGTAAGTGGGAACTTTAGGCACATGTACTTATCTGGATGGCATCTATTTGGTCCGTGAGAGGTAGATCTGAGTGGGTTTCCTGTAGCTTATAAGTTTACAAAAGAGATAAAAGTATGAGTTAATAACACGAGCAGTCTTTAAGATGAGCCTTTGTTGGATCGTATAGTGGAATGTTTTATTAGAGTTAGGCAAGTTTATAGGAACTCAGATAATATTAGGACAGTGTCATAGGAAGAAGAGGAAATATGAAGCATTTAATTGATGGCAACTGAGTTTAGGTAATGAGGTACCAGATAATATCTGTGAAAGCTTAGCTGTCAATGTAGTCAGAAGTCTGAGAAAGAGTAAACAATAATCTACCAGTTATATATTATTTTTAAAAATGACAGAGTCCACTAGCCAACAGTTCCCATGGTCTCCATAGTCTCTTGGGAGAAGTCAGTTTGGCTTCCAAGCGCAGAAGACACAGGGCTTTTTCTCTGTGGAATGGATACGCGTGACATGAAAAATGACCTATCTTGGTTTAGCCAAGTCATTTGACTCAGAGCATCCAGTTTAGTCCACTGCATTTGTCCGCATACAATCTAGGCTGTATCTTCTAGGAGTCCGGTGTCCAAGTCTTCTGAAATGATCTTGGGTCAACTGTTAGAGGCTTTGGGAATTCTGTCGGCCATAAACTTAAATATACTATTAGCAGACTTCTGACAAGATTGAGAGCCATAAGGATTGGTTGTAACTGAATAGAATTTAATAGCAGTAGTAAAAATCTATCAAGACAGCATAGGAAAGAGTGTTAAGTAATTTTGGCAGGTTATGTAGGCAGAGAAAAGCACATTTTTGTATTAGCAAGGAGACATTTGGCTAGGACCAGAATAAGAAAGCTGGATCATACAGCTGGTGGGTTGGGGATGTGAGCCACAGGTGCTGTGGTCAGGTCTGCAGCAGGGCGGGACTTCCTACTAGCTGCCAGAAGTCACTGCCCAGTGCCTCTGGCAGCTGCAGTGGGCAAGGAAAAGCAAGCATGTCCCATATCACAACAGCGTTCATGTTAGCTGTTTTTTTGTGGTAGAAGGCACCGCTAACACTCACTTTACAGGTCCGAGGCAGAGAGGGAGAGAGTGCCTCCCTCGCATGCTCGGGCAGCCAAGCCCTTCATGCAGGAGGTTGCACACATGGGGAAGCAAGTCTCAGAGAAGGTCCCTGGCAGGATGCAAGGAGTAGACCCAGAGCAGAGCTAAGAACTGCAGGGGAAGGGAGCAAGCTGTGTCCTGGACCTGCTGCTTCAGGCAAACCGGGCAGACTAGCCACAAATGAC
>NW_021623987.1:0-5749 GCF_004785775.1 Grammomys surdaster
AAACTGAATCCTGAGTCATCCAGGAGCCACTGCACTCAGAGCAGCTGAAACTGAATCCTGAGTCATCGAGGACCCACTGCACTCAGAGCAGAAGGATTTCCAGATCCAAGAGGTGGCTTGAGTCCCAGGAGTTCTTCCACCCAGGAGATTAGGAGCATAAGACCACAGAGACCTCTGGACTCTGAGGAGCTCTGCAATAAGCAAGATAACTGGAAATACAGACTCCAGTTTTACACAGTGAGGGCAGGTACCACTAGAGTTAACCAGATGGCGAAAGGCAAGCGCAAGAACATAAGCAACGGAAACCAAAGTTTCTTGGCATCATCAGTGCCCAGTTCTCCCAATATAGCAAGCCCTGAACACCCCATCACACCTGAAAAGCAGGATTCAGAATTAAAATCACTTCTCATGATGATGATAGAGGATTATAAGAAGGAATTAAGTAACTCCCTTAAAGAAATACAGGAGAGTACAAGTAAACAGATAGAAGCCCTTAAAGAGGAATCACAGAAATCCCTTAAAGAAATGCAAGAAAACACAAAGAAGGAATTAAACAAAAACATTCAGGATCTGAAACTGGAAATAGAAACAATAAAGAAAGTTCAAAGGGAGACAACCATGGAGATAGAAAACCTAAGAAAGAGATCAGGAGTCACAGACGCAAGCATCACCAACCGAATACAAGAGATAGAAGAGAGAATCTCAAATGCAGAAGATACGGTGGAAAATATTGACACAGTTGTCAAAGAAAATGAAAAAAGCAAAAAACTCCTAACTCAAAACATCCAGGAAATCCAGGACACAATGAGAAGACCAAACCTAAGGATAATAGGTATAGATGAGAATGAAGATTCCCAACTTAAAGGGCCAGTAAATATCTTCAACAAAATTATTGAGGAAAACTTCCCTAACCTAAAGAACAAGATGCCCATAAACATACAAGAAGCCTACAGAACACCAAATAGACTAGACCAGAAAAGAAATACCTCCCGTCACATAATAATCAAAACATCAGATGCACAAAACAAAGAAAAAATACTAAAAGCAGTAAGGGAAAAAGGTCAAGTAACATATAAAGGCAGACCTATAAGAATTACACCAGACTTCTCACCAGAGACTATAAAAGCCAGAAGAGCCTGGACTGACATCATACAGACCCTAAGAGAACACAATTGCCAGCCCAGATTACTATACCCAGCAAAACTCTCAATCACTATAGATGGTGAAACCAAGATATTCCATGACAAAACCAAATTTGCACAATATCTTCCCACAAACCCAGCACTTCAAAGGATAATTGATGGAAAATGCCAACACAAGGAGGGAAACTACAACCTAGAAAAAGCAAGTAAGTAATCTTCCAACAACCCCAAAAGAAGATACAAACATAACTTTACCTCTAATCACAAAAATAACAGGAAGCAACAATCATTTTTCCTTAATATCTCTTAACATCAATGGTCTCAATTCCCCAATAAAAAGACGCAGACTATCAGACTGGATACACAAACAAGACCCAGAATTTTGCTGCATACAAGAAACGCACCTCAGTGACAAAGACAGACACTACCTCAGAATAAAAGGGTGGAAAACAATTTTTCAAGCCAATGGTCCCAAGAAACAAGCTGGAGTAGCCATTCTAATATCAAATAAAATCGACTTTCATCCAAAATTAATCAAAAAAGATAAGGAAGGACACTTCATACTCATCAAAGGAAAAATCTACCAAGGTGAACTCTCAATTCTGAACATCTATGCTCCAAATGCAAGGGCACCTACATACATAAAAGAAACTTTACTAAAGCTCAAAACACACATTACACCTCACACAATAATAGTGGGGGATTTCAACACCCCACTTTCAGCAATGGACAGATCATGGAAACAGAAACTAAACAGAGACACTTTGAAATTAACAGAAGTTATGAACCAAATGGACTTAACAGACATCTATAGAACATTTCATCCTAAAACAAAAGAATATACCTTTTTCTCAGCACCTCATGGTACCTTCTCCAAAATAGACCATATAATTGGTCACAAAACAACCCTCTACAGATACAAAAAGATTGAAATAATCCCTTGCATCTTATCAGATCACCACGGACTAAGACTGGTCTTTAATAATGACAAAACCAATGGAAAACCCACGTGCACATGGAAAGTGAACAACTCTCTACTCAATGATGACTTGGTCAAGGAAGAAATAAAGAAATAAAAGACTTTTTAGAATTCAATGAAAATGAGGACACATCATACCAAAACTTGTGGGACTCCATGAAGGCAGTGCTAAGAGGAAAGCTCATAGCTCTAAGTGCCTACAAAAAGAAACTGGAAAGAGCACACACTAACAAGTTGACTGCACAACTAAAAGCTCTAGAACAAAAAGAAGCAAATACACCCAGGAGGAGTAGAAGGCAGGAAATAATCAAACTCAGGGCTGAAATCAACCAAATAGAAACAGAAAGAACAATACAAAATATCAATAAAACCAGGAGTTGGTTCTTTGAGAAAATCAACAAGATAGATAAACCCTTAGCCAGATTAACCAGAGGGCACAGAGACAGTATCCAAATTAATAAAATCAGAACTGAAAAGGGAGACATAACAACAGAAACTGAAGAAATTCAAAAAATCATCAGATCTTACTACAAAGGCCTATACTCAACAAAACTGGAAAACCTGAATGAAATGGACAATTTCCTAGACAGGTACCAGGTACCAAAGTTAAACCAGGAGCAGATAAACCATCTAAATAGTCCCATAACCCCTCAGGAAATAGCAGCAGTCATCAAAAGCCTCCCCACTAAAAAAAGCCCAGGACCAGATGGTTTTAGTGCTGAATTCTATCAGACCTTCAAGGAAGACCTAATACCAATTCTCTTCAAACTATTCCACAAAATAGAGACAGAAGGAACACTACCCAATTCGTTCTATGAAGCTACAATTACACTCATACCCAAACCCCACAAGGACCCGACAAAGAAAGAGAACTTCAGACCAATCTCCCTTATGAACATCGATGCAAAAATACTCAATAAAATTCTAGCAAACCGAATCCAAGACCACATCAAAACAATCATCCATCATGATCAAGTAGGTTTTATCCCAGGAATGCAGGGATGGTTCAATATTCGGAAATCCATCAATGTAATCCACTATATAAACAAACTTAAAGAAAAAAACCACATGATCATCTCACTAGATGCTGAGAAAGCATTTGACAAAATTCAACATCCCTTCATGATAAAAGTCTTGGAAAGATCAGGAATTCAAGGCCCCTACCTAAACATAGTAAAAGCAATTTACAGCAAACCAGTAGCCAACATCAAGCTAAATGGAGAGAAACTTGAAGCAATCCCACTAAGATCAGGGACTAGACAAGGCTGCCCACTCTCCCCCTACCTATTCAATATAGTACTGGAAGTCTTAGCCAGAGCAATTAGACAACAAAAAGAAGTCAAAGGGATACAAATAGGAAAGGAAGAAGTCAAAATATCGCTATTTGCAGATGATATGATAGTATACTTAAGTGACCCCCAAACTTCCACCAGAGAACTCCTAAACCTGATAAACAACTTCAGCAAAGTGGCTGGTTATAAAATCAACTCAAACAAATCAGTAGCCTTCCTCTACATGAAAGATAAACAGACTGAAAAAGAAATTAGGGAAATGACACCCTTCACAATAGTTGCAAATAATATAAAATACCTTGGTGTGAATCTAACCAAGCAAGTGAAAGACCTGTATGACAAGAACTTCAAGTCTCTGAAGAAAGAAATTGAAGAAGATCTCAGAAGATGGAAAGATCTCCCATGCTCATGGATTGGCAGGATTAATATAATAAAAATGGCCATCTTGCCAAAAGCAATCTACAGATTCAATGCAATCCCCATTAAAATCCCAACTCAATTCTTCACAGAGTTAGAAAAGGAAATTCTCAAATTCATATGGAATAACAAAAAACCCAGGATAGCGAAAACTATTCTCAACAATAAAAGAACTTCTGGAGGAATCACCATCCCTGACCTCAAGCTGTACTACAGAGCAATAGTGATAAAAACTACCTGGTATTGGTACAGAGACAGGCAGGAAGATCAATGGAATAGAATTGAAGACCCAGAAATGAACCCACACACTTATGGTCACTTGATCTTTGACAAAGGAGCTAAAACTGTCCAGTGGAAAAAGGACAGCATTTTCAACAAATGGTGCTGGTTCAACTGGAGGACAACATGTAGAAGAATGAAAATTGATCCATTCTTATCCCCTTGTACAAAGCTCAAATCTAAGTGGATAAAGGACCTCCACATAAAACCAGATACACTGAAACTAATAGAAGAGAAGGTGGGGAAAAGCCTCGAATACTTGGGCACAGGGGAAAAGTTCCTGAACAGAACTCCAATGGCATATGCTCTAAGATCGAGAATTGACAAATGGGACTTCATAAAATTGCAAAGTTTCTGTAAGGCAAAGGACACTGTCAATAGGACAAAACGACAACCAACAAATTGGGAAAAGATCTTTACCAATCCTTCATCTGATAGAGGGCTAATATCCAATATATACAAAGAACTCAAGAAATTAGACTCCAGACAACCAAATTACCCTATTAAAAAATGGGGTATAGAGCTTAACAAAGAATTTTCAACGGAAGAAACTCGAATGGCCGAGAAGCATCTAAAGAAATGTTCAGCATCCTTAGTCGTCAGGGAAATGCAAATCAAAACAACCCTGAGATTCCATCTCACACCAGTCAGAATGGCTAAGATTAAAACCTCAAGTGATAGTAGATGCTGGCGAGGGTGTGGAGAAAGAGGAACACTCCTCCATTGTTGGTGGGACTGCAAGATGGTGCAACCACTTTGGAAATCAGTCTGGCGGTTCCTCAGAAAATTGGACATAGCATTACCTGAGGATCCAGCTATACCACTCCTAGGCATATACCCAGAAGATGCTCGAACATATAATAAGGACATATGCTCAACTATGTTCATAGCAGCCTTATTTATAATAGCCAGGAGCTGGAAAGAACCCAGATGTCCTTCAACTGAGGAATGAATTCAAAAAATGTGGTATATTTACACAATGGAGTATTACTCAGCTATTAAAAACAATGAATTCAAGAGGTTCCTAGGTAAATGGATGGAACTAGAAATTATCATCCTGAGTGAGGTAAGCCAATCACAAAAGAACACACATGGTATTCACTCACTGATTATTGGATATTAGCCTAGAACCTTGAAATGCCCAAGATGCAACTCACAGGCCACATGAAGCCCATAAAGAAGGAAGACCAAGTGAGGGTGATTCGGTCCTTCTTAGAAGAAGCAACAAAATACTCAAGGGAGCAAATATGGAGACAAAGTGAGGGACAGAAACTGAAGGAGGGGCCGTCTCAAGACCACTCCACCTGAGTATCTATCCCATGTGCAATCACCAAAGGTAGATGCTGATGTGGAAGACAGGAAGTGCATGCTGATAAGAGCCTGATATGGATGTCTCCTCAGAGGCCTTCAAGAATCAGACATATTCAGAGGCAGATGCTCACAACTAGCCATTGAACTGATCATGGGGTTCTCAATAGAGGAGTTAGAGTGAAGACTGAAGGAGCTGAAAGGATTTACGGCACCATGAGGAGAGCAAAAATACCAACCAACCACAGCTCCCAGGGTCTAAACCACCAGCCTGGGAGCTCTTATGGGGGGATCCAGGGCTTCAGCTGAATATGTAAAAGTGGAGGGCCCTG
>NW_021623987.1:5849-6016 GCF_004785775.1 Grammomys surdaster
TGAGGGTGGGGAGGTGGGAGTGGGGGGGTGTAGATAGAGGTTACATCCACAGAGAAGAAGGAGGAGGGGCGAGGGGATTGGGGGTTCCGAGGGGGTGGTGGGGGATGGGGTAAGGGGACAACATAGGAAATGTAAATAAATCATCCAATAAAAAATAAATGAATAAA
>NW_021623988.1:0-9839 GCF_004785775.1 Grammomys surdaster
AAACTAAACTAAACTAAACTAAACTAAACTATAGAAATTAAAACCCAAGCAATACAGGATCATCCAGACAAATCAGTTTCTTCATCTTCCAGGACTGCCTTGTCCCTTTCCACATTGGCAAGTGGTTGGTTGTCCAATCTACCCTTCACATTGGTTCTCATTTGTCAAATGGGCTGTTTTGCTTTGAATGCACATTTAACAATAACATGATCTCCTAGTCCAGTGCTTCTCTACCAGGGGATATTTTAATTCCAAAGAGACATGACAGTATCTGAACATATTTTGGTTGTCACCTATAGAGAAAGAGTGTTACTTGCATCCTCCACTGCACAGAGCAGTGCTGTTCACCAAGGAATTATCTGAAGCCAAAGAACAGTGGCGTTAGGTCTGTAAAACCCTGCTTCTCATTCCCCTACAAATTTCTAAGCATCTTGTTTGATAATTACAATGTTCACCAACAGAGGCAAACAGGATAGAGACCACCGCTTCCCATCTAAGAGTTGAGGAAATCACTCCAAGAACACTGCTGAGAAGCAGTGGTGAAGTCATCATAGCAATGTCTTTGATCACCTTTAGCCAAATAGAAGAGTGAAGAACATCTTATAGATCCTTTAAGCAGTGTTAGAAAGGCTCACAGGTATGTGGCTCTCCTTCATGTCCCTAGAGGCCAGACACTGATCAGAGTACTCACTCTCTTTATTCATATAATAGGCAACCTGCAACCTGGGGAAAATTGTGATAAGTGAAGCTGGAAAATTTCTCCTCCCCAACTTAGTTGTTACATCTGATGACGCTCAATGAGCCATGCTCCTGAGAAGATGGCAGAAGATACTGAAAAGATCTTGGTGCATACTCATTGGCTATTCGATTTGGGGAATAACTTATCCTTCCTATATTAAAAACTAAGAAAGGATGACTAAAATCAGAGTGATACAAAAGTCTGTGGTATGCAAAAATTAAAACCAAAATTTGAAGCATAAATACAATTAAAGCCAAATGCATTGACACATTTAATGAACTGGGGCAGGAATGGTGCATGTAGGAAGAAGAAGGGATAGGAGGAAAGTTTATGGAAGTTACTGCAGAAGATCCATAGGCGCTTCAGAGAGAATGTGTATAAAATGAAAGAAATTGCAGCAAGAGGAAGCTTCCCTAGATGCTGAACATCAGAGGGCAGTGCTGTCTCCTAAAATAGCCAATGTTAGATGCCCTGGCAGCTTGAGTGTGTGCCCCAGATTGAAGACTCTGTATATGAATCAAAATAAATAGGTCATTAAGTTCTGTCATACTTTGGAGTTCAAGGTGTTTGGTATGGGATGCTCTTGAAGCAAGATCACAAATCACGGGTTGTCCTGTTGTAAGTGAAATTCCTATACTGGGATGGAAGACTTGGTGCTTCATTTCATTTGAATAGGTCAGAGATTTCTGGCTCTAATGATAATGGCAATTGATACACTCATGGGAATAAAGCCCCTGCCTAGAAGTAGATCATAGGTATACAGGGGTTTAGAATTATGAAGTCCCAGCTAGATCGTATAACAGGAGATAAAAAACAGAAGGACTGTACCAATATTTGGAATACTTAAGACGACTGGACTATGTGAGGAAGAAAAATATTACAAAGAACTAGATTCTCTGCTAGACAGGTAAGTGTGCTGACATTCAGAAATGCAGCTAACAGTCTTTAATTCCATTAACCATGTCAAGACCCAACATTTCTGTTATGTAATCGCATCTTTGAAGCAATATGCAAAGCTGTTTTATTCTGACTCTTTTCAAAATGGAAATCAAAGAAGGTATGTCATTTACTGAGAGCTGTATACCTAGGAGGCAGTAGAGCTGAATTAGAAATAGGTTTTACCAGAGTCTCAATAACAGGATTTTTTTATTGGATACTTTATGTATTACATTTCAAATGTTATCCCCTTTCCTGGTTTCCCCTCCAGAACCCCTCAATAACAAGTTTTACCAATCTACAGTGTGAAGTTCCCACAGGGGAAACAAGAGTGTCCAGAAGAGCCTGAATCTCTTGTTCTTGAATGTGTAAGTGGAAATTGAAGCTAACAAAAGACTATTTCAAACAAAAGAATTACAGACAGATTCAGCAGGGTGCTTGACCATTGCCTTTTGAAGTCTAAGGTTGACATACTCCTCATTTGTTGGCTATGGAAAAACCGATCGTCTTATCAAGTTAAGAATATCTTCCCTTCCAGTCTGGGCCCGAGAGCATAGAGCAGGTCACAGGCTCTGTACCCAACTCCAGAAAACCGAGAGAAAGAGGGACTCCCAGGAGCGTTAACTCAGGCAGCATCCCAGGTAAGGAAAAAGCAGCACTTGCCCCAAACAGGGAACAACCAGGACCCACTGGGACCCAGGAATTCACTCCTGGCCTGGAGCGCTGGCTCCATCGGCTCTGGGCCCGAGCACTCGGCAGATCCCGGGAGGCAGCTCTGCATCCAATCTCACAGAAACCAGAGGAAACGGGGATCTCAGGAGCTCTAACCCAAGTAGTATCTTAGGCTAGGAGGTGGCAATACTTCTCCCAAACAGGGAGCAACCGGGACCCACTGGGACCCAGGAATTCACTCCTGGCCAAGGGCGCAGGTTCCTTTCAGTCTGGGCCTGAGCAGATCCCGGGAGTCAGCTCTGCACTCAATCTCTCAGAACCCATAGGTAGTGGGGCTCCCAGGAGCTCTAACCCAAGCAGTATCTTAAGCTAGGAGGTGGCAATACTTCCCCCAAACAGGGAGCAACCTGGACCCACTGGGACCCAGGAATTCACTCCTGGCCCGGAGCACGGGTTCCTTCTGGTCTGAGCCCGAGCACTTGGCAAATCCCAGGAATCAGCTCTGCACCCAATCTCACAGAACCCAGAGGAAGCGGGGCTCCCAGGAGCTCTAACCAAAGCAGTATCTTAGGCTAGGAAGTGGCAATACTTGCCCCAATCAGGGAGCAACTGGGACCCACAGGGAGCCAGGAATCCACTCCTGGGCCCCCTCCGGTTTCTACCTGAGCACCAAGTAGATCTTGGGCCTCAGCTCTAACCCCAGCAGCAAAATCCATCCCAAACAGTTCTGACACAACCTAGATAATAGGAAAGACAGACTCCAGTCAGAGACAGCACAGATATCACAAAGGTGATCCAGATGGCAAAAGGCAAGCACAAGAATACAAGCACCAGCAACCCAAGGTACTTGTCATTATCAGAACCTAGTTCTCCCACATTAGAAAGTCCTGAACTCCCCATATCACCAGGAAAGCAAGAACCAGATCTAAAATCACTTCTAATGATGATGATAGAGGGCTATAAGAAGGAAATAAATAACACTATCAAAAAACTTGAGGAGAACACAGGTAAACAGGATGAAGTCCTTAAAGAAACACAAAAACCCTTTAAAGAATTACAAGAAAACACAACCAAACAGGTGAAGGAATTGAACAAAACCATCCAGGACATAAAAATGGAAGTAGAAACAATAAAAAAATCACAAAGGGAGACTACCCTGGAGATAGAAAACCTAAGAAAGAAATCAGGAGTCATAGACACAAGCATCACCAACAGAATACAAGAGATAGAAGAAAGAATCTCAGGTACCTTAGAAAGATACCTTAGAAAATATTGACACAACTGTCAAAGAAAACGCAAAATGCAAAACGTTCTTAACATAAAACATCCAGGAAATCCAGGACACAATGAGAAGACCAAACCTAAGGATAATAGGTATAGATGAGAGTGAAGATTCCCAACTTAAAGGGCCAGTAAATATCTTCAACAAAATTATTGAGGAAAACTTCCCTAACCTAAGGAATGAGATGCCCATAATCACACAAGAAGCCTACAGAACGCCAAACAGACTAGATCAAAAAAGAAATACCTCCCGTCACATAATAATCAAAACACAAAATGTACAAAACAAAGAAAGAATTTTAAAAGCAGTAAGGGAAAAAGGCCAAGTAACATATAAAAGCAAACCTATCAGAATTACACCTGAATTCTCACCAGAGACTATAAAAGCCAGAAGATCCTGGACAAATATCATACAGACCCTAAGAGAACATAAATGTCAGCCCAGGCTACTTTACCCAGCAAAACTCTCAATTACCATAGATGGAGAAACCAAGATATTCCATGACAAAACCGAATTTACACAGTATCTTCCCACAAATCCAGCACTACAAAGGATAATAGCAGGAAAGCACCAATACAAGGAGGGCAATCATACCCTAGAAAGAGCAAGAAAATAATCCTCTTCCATCAAACCCGAAAGAAGATAACCACACAAACGATGTCTCCACTATTAGCAAAAATGACAGGAAGCAATAACACCCTCTCCTTAATATCTCTTAACATCAATGGACTCAATTCCCCAATAAAAAGGCATAGGCTAACAGACTGGATACTCAAACAGGACCCAGCTTTTTGCTGCTTACAGGAAACCCACCTCAGCGACAAAGACAGACACTACCTTAGAGTAAAAGGTTGGAAAGCAATTTTTCAAGCAAATAGCCCTAAGAAACAAGCGGGAGTAGCCATTCTAATATCGAATAAAATCGACTTTCAACTTAAAGCTATCAAAAAGGATAAGGAAGGGACATTTCATACTTGTCAAAGGAAAAGTCAACCAACATGAACTCTCAATTCTGAATATCTATGCGCCACATACAAGAGCACCCACTTTCATAAAAGAAGCCTTACTAAAGCTCAGAGCACACATTGCACCTCACACAATAATAGTGGGAGACTTCAACACCCCACTCTCAGCAATGGATAGATTATGGAAACAGAAACTAAATAGAAATACAGTGAAATTAACAGAAGTTATGAACCAAATGGACTTAATAGATATCTATAGAACATTTCACCCTAAAGCAAAAGAATATACCTTTTTCTCAGCACCTCATGATACCTTCTCCAAAACAGACCATATAATTGGGCACAAGACAGGCCTCAACAGATATAAGAAAATTGAAATAATTCCCTGCATCCTATCAGATCACCATGGTCTAAGGCTGGTCTTCAAAAACAACAAAGACAATGGAAAGCCCACATTCACATGGAAACTGAACAACACCCTACTCCTTGATAATCTGGTAAGGGAAGAAAGAAAGAAAGAAATTAAAAACTTTTTAGAATTTAATGAAAATGATGACACATCATACCAAAATCTATGGGATACAATGAAAGGAGTGCTAAGAGGAAAATTCATAGCTCTAAGTGCCTATAACAAGAAACTGGAGGGAGCATACACTAGCAGCTTGACAACGCACCTGAAAGACCTAGAACAAAAAGAAGCTAATACACCCAAGAGGAGTAGAAGGCAGGAAATAATCAAACTCAGGGCTGAAATCAACCAAACAGAAACAAAAAGAACTATCCAAAGAATCAATAAAACCAGCAGCTGGTTCTTTGAGAAAATCACCATGATAGATAAACCCTTAGCTAGACTAATCAGAGGGCAGAAAGACAGTATCCAAATTAATAAAATCAGAACTGAAAAGGGTGACATAACAACAGAAACCGAGGAAATTAAAAAAATCATCAGATCCTACTACAAAAGCCTATACTCAACAAAATTGGAAAATTTGGATGAAATGGACAATTTTCTAGACAAATACCAGTTTCCAATGTTAAATCAGGACCAGATAAACCATCTAAACAGTCCCATAACCCCAAAAGAAATAGAAGCAGTCAGTCATTAAAAGTCTCCCTACAAAGAAAAGTCCAGGACCAGACAGTTTTAGTGCAGAATTCTATCAGACCTTCAAGGAAGACCTAATTCCAATTCTCTTCAAACTATTCCACAAAATAGAAACAGAAGTACACTACCCAATTCATTCTATGAAGCCACAATTACACTCATACCTAAACCACACAAAGACCCAACAAAGAAAGAGAACTTCAGACCAATCTCCCTTATGAACATTGATGCAAAATTACTCAATAAAATTCTAGCGAACCAAATCCAAGAACACATCAAAACAATTATCCATCACGATCAAGTAGGCTTTATCCCAGGAATGCAGGGTTGGTTCAATATATGGAAATCCATCGATGTAATCCATTATATAAACAAACTCAAAGAAAAAAACCACATGATCATCTCACTAGATGCTGAGAAAGCATTTGACAAAATTCAACACCCCTTCATGATAAAAGTCTTGGAAAGGTCAGGAATTCAAGGTCCATACCTAAACATAGTAAAAACAATATACAGCAAACCAGTAGCCAGCATCAAACTAAATGGAGAGAAACTTGAAGCAATCCCACTAAAATCAGGGACTAGGCAAGGCTGCCCACTCTCCCCCTACTTATTTAATATAGTATTGGAAGTCCTAGCCAGAGCAATTAGGCAACACAAGGAGGTCAAAGGGAGACAAATTGGAAAGGAAGATGTCAAAATCTCACTATTTGCAGATTATAAGATAGTATACTTAAGTGACCCCAAAACTTCCACCAGAGAACTCCTAAACCTGATAAACAACTTTAGCAAAGTGGCTGGATATAAAATTAACTCAAACAAATCAGTAGCCTTCCTCTACTCAAAAGATAAATTGGCTCTGAAAGAAATTATGGAAATGACACCCTTCACAATAGTCACAGATAATGTAAAATACCTGGGTGTGAACCTAACCAAGCAAGTAAAAGACCTGTATGACAAGAACTTCATGCCCCTGAAGAAAGAAATCAAAGCAGATCTCAGAAGATGGAAAGATCTCCCATGCTCATGGATTGGAAGGATTAATATAGGAAAATGGCTATTTTTGCCAAAAGCCATCTACAGATTTAATGCAATCCCCATCAAAATTCCCACTCAATTCTTCACAGAGTTAGAAAGAGCAATCTTAAAATTCATTTGGAGTAACAAAAAACCCAGGATTGCAAAAATTATTGTCAGCAATAAAAGAACTTCTGGGGGAATCACCATCCCTGACTTCAAGCTGTACTATAAAGCAATAGTGGTAAAAAACTGTGTGGTATTGGAACAGAGACAAGCGGGAGGATCAATGGAATAGAATAGAAGACCCAGAAATGAACCCACATACCTATGGTCACTTGATCTTTGACAAAGGAGCTGAAACCATTGAGTGGAAAAAAGACAGCATTTTCAACAAATGGTGCTGGTCCAACTGGAGGTCAGCATGTAGGAAAATGCAAATTGATCCATATTTATCTCATTGTACAAAGCTCAATTCCAAGTGGATCAAGGACCTCCACCTAAAACCAGCCACACTGAAACTAATAGAAGAGAAACTGGGGAAAAGCCTGGAACACATAGGCACAGGAGAAAAGTTCCTGAATAGAACACCAATGGCCTGTGCTCTAAGACCAAGAATTGAAAAATGGGACTTCACAAAACTGCAAAGCTTCTGTAAAGCAAAGGATACAGTCAATAGGACAAAGCAGCAACCAACAGATTGGGAAAAGATCTTCACCAACCCTACATCTGATAAAGGGCTAATATACAAAGTATACAAAGAACTGAAGAAATTAGACTCTAGACAATCAAAGAACCCTATTAAAAAGTGGAGCACAGAGCTGAACAAAGAATTCTCAACTGAGGAAGCTCGAATGGTTGAGAAGCACCTAAAGAAGTGTTCAGCATCCCTAGTCATCAGGGAAATGCAAATGAAAACAACACTGAGATTCCACCTCACACCAGTTAGAATGGCTAAGATCAAAAACACAGGTGACAGCACATGTTGGCGAGGATGTGGAGAAAGAGGAACACTCCTCCACTGTTGATGGGATTGCAAACTGGTACAACCACTATGAAAGGCAGTCTGGCGGTATCTCAGAAAATTGAACATAGTGTTACCTGAGGACCCAGCTATACCACTCCTGGGCATATACCCAAAAGACGTTTCAACATACAACAAGGACACATGCTCCACCATGTTCATAGCAGCCTTATTTATAATAGCCAGAAGTTGGAAAGAACCCAGATGCCCTTCAGCAGAAGAATGGATGCAGAAAATGTGGTACATTTATACAATGGAGTACTATTCAGCTATTAAAAACAATGAGTTCATGAAATTCTTTGCCAAATGGATGGAGCTGGAAAATATCATCTTGAGTGAGGTGACCCAACCTCAAAAGAACATACATGGTATGCACTCACTAATAAGTGGATATTAGCCCAAAAGCTCACAATTTCTAAGAAACAACGTATAGACCACATAAAACTCACATAGAAGAAGGAAGACCAAAGTGTGGATCCTTTGGTCCTTTCTAGAAGGAGTATCAAAAGTTTCAATCAGAGCTCCCAAAGTCTAAACCACCAGCCAGAGAGCACAAAGGGAGGGACTCATGCACCTGTATAGGGAACTGAGGGTGACCTTGTTAGACTTCAGTGAAAGTGGAGGGCCATGGTCCCTGAAAGTTTGGATCCCCTACTGTGTGGGAATTCAAGAGCAGGGAGATGGGACTGGGAGGATGTTTGGAGCGCACCCTCACAAAAATTAGGAGGAGGGGGTATAGGATAAGGGGTTTTGGGGGAGAATCGGAGAGGAGATAACATTGAAAGATAAATTCGTATAATATCCAATAAAAAAACCCACACAGATAAAGGGTCTAAAAAAAAAAAGGATATGGAGAGAGTTTACTTATTTTAAATTATTTTCAAAACTTTCTAGGAGTTGCTAATTGGCTAAGATCCTATTTTAAGCTCTCCACAAAAGAATTTAAGTCTCTGTTCAATATTCTCAAGAGAGAGGTAAATCCTAATTTTCCTCAACAATTAATTGACAAAAGAGAGGTAATCTCACAAAAAGTAGAAGAAGCTATTACTAATCGATATATTCTATAGTCTGATTAGTTTTCAGCGGTGCTATAACAGTCCTTTGACAAAAGATTATTAATATAGATTTATATATCCTTAAATAGGGTCTTCACGACTCTCTGAGTGTGGAAGGAGCGAATGTCGGCGCTTCTGCCCTGATTTTACAAGAACTCTGAAAAATTGGCTTTAAAAACAAAAGAGGGGGAATTGTACCCCCTCAGAAGGAGTCCTCCTGAAATACTCTCCATCATGCCTTGTTCACTTTTATCTCTCTAAGGCTGAAAGCTCATGGCAAATCTGCTGCTGACTGCCTCTGGCACCACCGAGACCAACAAAACTTTGCCACAGATATGGGGAAGGACCCTCTTACCCTTAAAGGGAATGGCCCAGACCCAGTTCCCTTTATATCAATCCCGAGGATTGATATGCCTGTCTGATACCACAGAAGGCACAGCTAACTGGCTACCAAAAAGATTAATGAAAAAAATAGATACCCCCACAAAGCCAGGCCCAACCATAAATACGATGAATAACAATTTACATCCAAGGAAGAGAAATCTCCCTGAGAATTCCCTTCTTTTTCCTTTCCAGGTAAAAATGAATCACCCGTGATGTCTGCTGTTAGAAGTTCTAATCCAGATGCTGGCCTCCGAACTTATACTACTCAGACCTTTGAAGGGCCACTGACAAGAACATCATACAGCTAGAGATTGACATCACTAATCTGAAGAAATCCCTCGTTTCGCTGTCTGAAGAGACCTCCTAAAAGCGCAAAGATCCTTATTGGACTTGATTTATTCTATTACAATAGAAAAGGCTGTGTACAGCTCTTGACTGTGTACAACCCTTAAAGAAGAAGGTTGCCTTTACATAGACAAGACAAGGAGGGTTAAAGAGAGCATGAAATAGGTCAGTGAAGGCCCTAAGAAAAATCAGAGAGAGAAAGAGACAGATGAATGCTGGTACAAGAATTGGTTTTCAGCCTCTCCAAGGTTGTCAACCCTATTTCCTCCCATCTTGGGACCATTATTTGGGTTCTTTTTGCTTTTTTCTTCTGGT
>NW_021623989.1:0-2674 GCF_004785775.1 Grammomys surdaster
CAACTTAGATAAGGACAAGTGAGTCATAGGCAGAGTCATAGTGACCTGTCCCCTGAACCTTCACCCAGCCAATACCCAGTTCTGAAGATATCTGTATTCCCCCTGAACACCCATACTCCAGTGTCATTCCCTTCCCCACATCCTGCCTTTCTGTGTTTATAACCCCTGTGTAAATGAATTATGATTTGAGGAAAAAAATTTATAAAATTAGATACTTTCTGTAAACAATAGATTAGACATTGTATGGCCCCCCCAAAATATTTTTGTTTCTTCTATAGTATTAATGTGAGTTGCATTGATTGTACACCTTTTAATTGTGTTTGTGTTTTGAAATCTAGCATGTCAGTTATGGAAGTCTATCAAACAGCTTTTGTTTTAGTGCCCTTAGTATAACAGAACCTTTGCATTCTAAAAATAGCTTGCAAGTACTGGAAGAAATGAGTCAGCCTTTAAGCAGAAGCAAGAGGGTAGTAGGGTTGATTATTGCTGATATAACAGCTTTAATTACATTAATTGCTAGCACCATTGCTTCTGCAATTGCTGTGACACAAGAAGTTAAGACAGTTACTTTTGTTAATCATTTAGCAAAAAATGCTACTAATGCGTTGAATATACAATAGGATTTAGATAGGCATCTGGAAGAATGGATTGATGCTCTTTATCCTATTCAAATTACTGGAAGGTGGTTCAGAATTTAAGGGTAAGGAGCCATCTTGAGTGGCATGCCAAATACCATAGGATTCATGTTAGTTCTAAAATTTACAGTGGTAGTCATTATAATTTGAAAGAAGCTTAATGACACTTGCACTGTATTTGGCATAATTCTAATACCTCTTGGGATGTTTCAATGATACATAGGAGGTTTATCAATTTCAAGAATGCTGCTATGCTGAGTGTTAATGCAGTAGATACTGCAGATAAAGTTACCCATGGCCTGAGGTCAGTATTCCTATTTTGTTCAAGCTTCAAGAATGGCATATATAGCTTATTCATGCTAGCCCTTTTTGTTCTGGGAATACTTTTATTCCTGCCCATTGTGTTACATCTTTTCTTTAACAAAATCAACATGTTGACAGCCAAAGTACGTGGCTTGAACCTGAAAATGAACCCCTAGACAGAGTTATTAAATTAACAGGCTGGCAAGCCAAGGACAGTAAGATTCTGCACAGAGCCTTACCAACCTAAGACATAAGTGCATTGCTCTTGATAATGCATATTCCATGATGGGTAAGGAAGGCATTCTTGTCAGAATGACCTAAGACAGGCTCAGTCTTGTTAATGAAATAAACAATGGGGAGAGGCAGAGAGCCTTTGGGGCTGCTTGGCAAGTATCTGACATAGGCCAAGGACAAGGAAATGGGTTGCTTGGCAGGAATATGACATTGGCCAAGGACAATGAATTAGGCTTCAGACAGGAATCTGAGATTAGGCTAGAAAAAAGAAGTAATTTCAGGTAGAAATCTAAATCTTAGGCTAGAAGACAGAAGTAATCTCAGGCAGGATTCTAAATATTAGGTTAGAATAAAAAAGTAATTCAAGACAGGAATCTAATTTTTAGGCTAGAACAAGGAAGTAGACTTCAGACATGAAAATGACCTTTGGTTAGACAGGGAAGTAGACTCAGATACTTTGGTCATCCCGATAAGCCCTTAGAAACAGTGATCCCAGGAGTGTTCACGTAATTGGGTTTAATGCCTTGCTTTTTCTTTGACTATTTGTGTTCTTTATCTTGTTTGTTCCTTGTATTTGCATCTATTATATTGCTAGACCCTAAATCTAAAACTGACCTTAATACATGAATGTAATTAAAATGGAATAAATCATAAAGGAGGAGTGGGGATGTGATAGGGGGTTCTAGGGAGGGGAAATGAGGAAAGAGGATGACATCTGTATTGTAAATAAATAAAATATCCAATAAAAAGTTAAAAAAAGAAGTTGCTCTTTAGTCTTATGCTGTGTCACGATTGATGTAAAATATATGCTCAGAATCATTGCATTTGCTTTTGGTAAAAACCTGATGAGATGGGAACTATTTTTATTATTCTTATTGTGCAGAAAATAAAGCTAGATTTTAGTTACATACCCTAGTACCTGGACATTGAGTCTGGATTAGATCCCATGTATTTTGCCCTCAGATGCCCAAATTTGAAGACTTTCTACTATAATAAAATACTATCATTCCACTAGATCCAGATATCCTTGCAGATGAGGTTTGGGGTGATCCATCATCAGGATTTCCTTAGCACACATAAAAATCTTTGGCACAGAAGAATTAACTGTTGCTGAAAGAATGTTTTGGCCATTATAAACCCTGACTGACTGATGAGGACAAAAATCACAAAATATGTATACAGGTCTTTCCCTTCAGCCTTCAGGCTCAGCCTGTACTGTGGCCTCTGCTGATCTGATTTGTGCTGCGATTGACAGCCTGAGTCCCTTGCCTTCAGTCCTGTTAATGGCATTAGCATCTAGTCAATAATGCTCAGCATTTCATTTTACCACTTTAATTAACAAATTCAATTTGTTCAAACCACTGTGAAAACAAATTAAAAGCTCAAGAATGAGGCCTCTGGAAGGGAGGGAACACAGGGGTTCTGCATAGATTAGGTTGGGTGTTGATCTATTCTTTGAAGTTTACAGAGAGCTGGACATGTCTGTTCTTCAATCATCTTCC
>NW_021623990.1:0-1943 GCF_004785775.1 Grammomys surdaster
TCGGAAGGAGGCTTCAATCTTTAAAGACCTCGGAAGGAGGCTTCAATTTTTAAGGTCCTCGGAAGGAGGCTTCAATCTTTAAAGACCTCGGAAGGAGGCTTCAATCTTTAAGGTCCTCGGACGGAGGCAAGCAAAAGTGAAAGTAAAAAGGCCAGCGGGATATGTTCGTGCCGGGAGGAGTGGATAGTTTTTCTAGTAGTGGCGATCACGATTACAGTATCCCTGGTGCTGTGTTTTTGCCTTAACTGTCACCAGCCAGGGCGTGAGTGCCGCTGTTAACTACCTTAAACAGAAGGCTCTACAGCAGTTTGTCCAGGAAGTGGACCGCATCGCCCCTTGGTTCGTGGTATCGGGACAGCTTACCTTGGCCACCTGGGATAAACTGGGGAAGGACATAGAAAGGGAAGAGAGGGAGTGAAGGTGAAGAATTGGAAACATTTCCTGCCAAGTACAAAGGTGTGGAAGAGAAAGAACACGGCATAAGTATACAAAGATCAAAGAGGCCAAGGGTAGTGAGGCTAAAATAATACAGACTTCAAAGAGAGGGACGAATCTAAGGACTGTGGTAAAGCGGCGGAAAGGTTAGAAAGTGAAGCCATGGGTAGCTGTTGTAGCTGTCCAGATAAAGACACTGTCCTAGATAACCATAGGAACAAGTTTAAGGTCGTTAACATGGATGATGATGGCAATGATCTAGACTCTGGTTTCATGGAGCTCACAGACACAGAACTGATTCTGTACACCCCGAAGCGAGACTTGGTGAAATGGCACTACCTCTGCCTGCGACGGTATGGCTACGACTCAAATCTGTTTTCTTTTGAAAGTGGTCGATTGTGTCAAACTGGACAAGGAATTTTTGTTTTTAAGTGTGCCCGTGCAGAAGAATTATTTAACATGTTACAAGAGATTATGCAAAATAATAGTATAAATGTGGTGGAAGAGCCAGTTGTAGAAAGGAATAGTCATCAAACAGAATTGGAAGTCCCTAGAACACCTCGAACACCTACGACTCCAGGGCTTGGTGCTCAGAACTTACCCAACAGGCATCCCTGCTACCCCTCGTTTGGAGATACTTCATCTCACCCCTCAAGCCGACACTCTCTTGTGGGAAGTGCTCACAAAATAGACTATTCAAGGCATAGGGATTGTACACCGACAGTCTTTAACCTTGATATCAGGCGCCCCAGTTTAGAACATAGGCAACTCAATTATATACAGGTGGATTTGGAAAGGGGCAGTGACTCTGACAACCATCAGACTCCAGAAACGACAACCACTCCCCTCCTACAAACCCCCACCCGGCGCACAGAGCTGTACACTGTCATAGACATTGAGAGAACTGTTGCTGTGTCCAACTTGCAGAAAGCACTGCCGAGAGACGACGGTACCTCTAGGAAGACCAGACACAACAGTACTGACCTGCCCATGTGAGCCCAAAAACATTGCATTGTGAAGATTTTCAGGGTATAGGAGTGCTAGCTGTTGCCCTAGTGGGCGTCTGTGTTCTCTGCCTGTCTTGTATCTGTCATATGGTCAGGGCCCAGAGACTGAGAGGGCGCTGGTAGTGCGTTCCTTTCAGGCCATTGAGAGGGTGTGTATCTCCACAAGCATGGCTGGTAGCTTTGAAGCATTAGTTGCTCTCATTACCCCAAATTTTAGGTCTGGACAGCCCTTGCACCCCTAGAAGCCTATAGGTTTCATTGCACACGGGATGGGTGTCTATTCCATTTTTCTTGGGCCCAGCTCTTGCACCTGGTGGGCTTTGCCCATTGCACCCAGTAGAGTGAGTCCCATGGTTTGAGCCTGTCTGCCCTTGATCGTGGGATCCTACATGATGGAGCTTGCTTGATCGGGCAGTCACAGCTTGAAACTGCTTAAAAACAAAAAAGGGGGAACTGTGGAGCGCTGCTGCCACGCCTTAAAGATGGTGCCTGCTTGCCCTT
>NW_021623991.1:0-6988 GCF_004785775.1 Grammomys surdaster
TCCTGAAGTGTGGCGTGTTCTCCTTTTCGGCGAGGCGGCGCGTCACAACTGGTGCCGAAACCCGGGACGAAGCCGGACGTCTCAGCATTTCATCCAGCATCGAGGGACCCTGTGAGCTCAGCAGAGGATTCAGAACTGACGGCGCGAAAAAGTCTAGACGTCTTCCTGCAAGGTAGGGTGAGTCCTGTTTATCTTGCTATTGCTATTCCCGTTTGGGCTGCAATAGTGCTCTGCCTTAGTTTTTAATTGGCATATAAAGGGGAAAGAGTGCACTTGCCCTCCGTGTATACAGGAACTGTAGATAGGAAGCTATGGGTAACCATCAGGCATTGCTGCACGAGCGTGGCTTAAAGGTTCCCAAGAAGGCATTGTGCAATTTTTTGCAAGATGTTGATCAGGTAGCTCCCTGGTTTGTATCCACGGGGTCCCTGTCTAAGGGCTCCTGGGACAAACTTAGAGGTGTTCTGATCAGCAAAATAGAAGGAGGAAAGTTAAGACCAGGCACGTGGCCTTTGTATAAAATGATTAGAGCCTGTATAGAGGATGTTAGGTGCCGAGACAAAGTAAGAGAGGGACAAAGAGCTTTGGCAGAGCATCAGGATAGCCTATCAGAAGCAGGAATGGTAGAGAGCGCTAACAAGAGAAAGAAAAAAAAATTAAAAAGGTAGCTACAAAAGAGGAACAGAAAGAAAAAAGGAGAAAAGGAGTAAAGATGAGAGATAATTTTCCCTGGGAGAGAAACGTAGAAAAGGAGAAAAGGCCTTAGAAAGATGTCAACAAAAAAGAGCTCTTAAATGTCCTTCTTTGTTGTCTGTCCTTGGCGCGCCAATGTCCATATGTCTAAGTGTATGTTCTATGTTGCATGTTTAAAAAGACAAGAATGGTTATATATCCAACTATTGGGCTACTTTAACTTTGTTTTAAAGGCAGTCTTAATATATACAGGCTGATAAGCTACCTACACCTATAGCTAAGAGTTGAGCTGAACTGAAAAAGCCTCTATATCCAGTTGAATAATTGCAAAGTTTGAAATTATATAAATATAAATCAAGAGAGCCTGGGTCCTTCAAGTGGGAACAGGATTTAGATAGAAAAATAGTCCACCTTGAGGCGGAAGGATACCATTCATGTGGGCGTGTGCCTCCTCAGAATAGAGAACAGTAAAAGCTGCTCTCCCCAATAAAAATTAATAGATACTGGGGCTGATGTAACAATTATTAGAAAACAAGAGTGCCTTTAACTTGGCGTTTATCTGATCCCTTATTCAACCAAAAGGAGTTGCTTATTCAGTAAAACCAAAAACAAAGTTCAAATTTAAGATTTATAAAATTAATGAGACATTACAGCCTGTCTTGCCTACGTCAGTTACCATTCTAGTAAATAAAATAAAATAATTTTACTATTATAAAATTAATTATAAAATTATAATATTAATATAAATTGATATTAATATAGAATTATATTATTAATTATAAAATTATTATAGATTTAAAAGATTGTTCCTTTACATCCTAGTAAAGTGATAAGATTTAAATCCAATAAATGTATTAGTGATTCTTGAGAGCCCATGAAACAATGTCATTAAAGGGCTGACTCAAAGAATAATTAATAGAATATGCTTGAAGTGGGAGAGAAAGAAAGGAGCTTGTTTGTGGACAAAAGAGTGAGAACATCCATCATCAAGTCATCAGTGGTTACTAATTACTCCCTATGTGAAAAAGAAAGTCTTTCCTTTCTTTCTTATGTGCAAGGCCCTGGGACTTGATCCCTGCACCACAAAGAGATCAAAAAGAGCTAAGGCTTTTAGATTGTTGCGGGTATCCTAGACTTTCATCTAATACAAGCTCAAAAAATTACAGACTACAACTTTTGTCTAGAGAGAGCTAGCTAGTCAGTAAGGGTGACCAATAAATCTCTCAGTATCTCTACAAAGAGTTTCTGTATGCCCTTACTCTAATACAGTGAGTTCTTAATATTTAAAAAATTCAGATTGTGACACAAAAAATTCCAATAAGAATGGATAATAAGGGCTACAAGTGAAAAGGGAGGCCTCAGTTTCTCCAACTTATCTTGAAGCTTTGCAGGCTCCTCCGCCTTTTCAGCCTGCCAACGTCATCATTAAGATACTTTCCTCTGAAAAGCTAAGTGCTGCCAAAGAGTTGTTGGCTGAGCAGATAAGGACACTAGCATGCTAGCTTGGCTCATAGTGAGCAGGGCAGTGGTACTTGCTGCCCCCGACTTCTGAGTGGCAGGGGTCCTAGTAAGACAGTGCAGAGAAGTAAACTAGAGTAGTAAATGGAAATAACTTTTCATCTTTAAGCTTGTCTCTCTGGTAGAGCTTCTGTCCTAAAGCTAAGAGTAGAAACAGGATTGTGAAGCATCCATCACCTGTGGCATAGAACATAGACTTGCCACAGAACTGAAGCCATAGGGAAGGACGCCTTGAGAAAATCCAGAGACTGTTAGTGTTGTGTGTGTGCTTCCTGATGACCCTACCTCGTAAGATGTCTGTCATCAGCTCTGTCAGTTTTCAGTATACCAGCTAGTAGCACCTGTGCACAAGGACTACATCTGAAAACAGTGAGAGAAAGCCAGGGGCTAGGTGTGGCTGACAGGAAGCCTGCCAGCCTTGTGTGTGTTGGAAATGGGGCACATCTAAGCTGGAGATGGCTGACAGCGGCCTGTAGTTCTCTAGAGGGGAGGAAAATGGTTACATTCACAAGTTTACATCTGCAGATATCCTTAAATCAGAGAAAAGGAGAGATGGCTCAGCTGTTAAAGGCTAGGCTCACAACTAAAAATATAAGAGTTCAATTCCCAGCAACCCATGGTGGCTCACAATCATTTGTAGTGGGATCTAGTACCCTCTTCTGGCTTACAGGCACACATACAAAAATTGGTTTACTTTTAATGACTCTTAAAAGTTGTTAACAGATATTAATTGGCTAAAACCTCATCTTAAACTTTCAAGAGAGATACAAAGCCTAATTTCCCTCGACAGTTAACTGATGAGAGATAGATAGCTTTGTAAAGGTATAAAGTAAGCTATTGATCATTAAAAGATAAATTATATAGACCATGATACATTGTTGGCTGTTCACATTATTGCTACTCATGTGCTCACAACAGACCTTTAGCCAAAGAAACCATTAATGTGGCTACATCCTTCTTCAGGTACAGTGTTAATACAAGATTATAAGATAAAGTCCTGAAAATATTTTAGATGAAATGCTAATTCTTTATTCCAAAAATTAAGTTGGTTATTAGAAAATAATGATATTTGGCCTATTACTTGACAAAGTTTTAGACAAAATTGATAATCATTATCCATAAGACAAGTTACCATATTTACAGATGCCTCATCAATTTATTAGACAGTATATGTAATTATATCACATGTACATTTTCTTGAATTTTCCCCTACTTCAACACAAATAATTAAATTATGTGCTGTGGACACTGTATAAAATGCTGAAAAATCAAGCTTTCAATTGGTACACTCATAGCCAGCATATGGCTCATGGTTTGTAACTACTTAAAACTGTTGCCCTTTTAGATATTACTAATTCTCAAATTTTACAGTTAATTATAAAAATACAACTTAATTTAAGAAACATGTACTGTTTCTTTATAAGACATTTAAGGGTTCATTGGATTGCTTAAAACCCAGGACAATGCCAAAACAGATTGTATACCAGTCAAATTATAGACCATATAGAAACAATTGGCCATACAATCTTATTCTTTATATCATCAAAATAATAATAGCTTGAGACTATAATTTGCCCCTTTATCGAGAGAAAAGGCAACACATATTATCCAACATTGCCTTGAGGCCTAGAGTGCCTAGAAAAAGCCTAAAACTTCTCAACTTATACGTCTCAAAAGTTTGGACAATTTTGTCGCCAAATGGAGGTGACTCACCTGACAGGTCTACCATACAATCCTCAAAGACAAAACATTATAGAACGGGCTCTTCACACTCTTAAATCTTATCTTTAAATGTGGACAGTCAGGGCCATTCGGCTGCTGACCGTCATTACTTAGAGCCTGATAGGCCAAAGGAGATGGTCAAGTGGAAGGATATCTTGACCAGACAATGGAAAGGCCCGGATCCTATAGGATCCAGGGGAGCGGTTTGTGCTTTTCCACAGGAAGAAGACAATCCATTTTGGCTACCAGGGCGACTAATGGGAAGACTCATGATGACTGAAGATGACACCCCGAAGAGTTCATCTACAGACGCTTCCAGTCCTAATTTGGATCCTCCAGATCTGGGTTCCTAGTATATGGGGAGAACAACGATGGGCTATATTATCTACTTTTCCTAAACCCATACCTGTTAGACATGATGCCATGGTGTTTACTAATAAAACCATGGGGCTGCCTTATCTTCCCTATGATAAACCGCATGCCCCCCTGGGAGAAAATCGTTCCTTGCCTGAACGGGGTTCTCTCTGTTTCCAGATTACTGAGACAAGAAACTGTATAACTCTCTCGAAGAGAACCTTGGGGTGGTTCTATGAAAAGAAAAGCTGGGTTAAATTAACAACCAAAAAGAATAATAAAAAGGACTATAGTTATGTCAAAGAGTTCTCACAGTCCTTTTTACAACCAGCCATTTGGATAGATGGAACATTTTAATCACCCAAACTTATTGATGGAGAACATCTTCGTTAACCTGAGGTCTCTCCCTTTTGTAGTCTAGAAGATGAGAGAGTTGTTCTGCCTTGGTCTGATTGTCAATCCAGAGTAATACGATGGGCAGATACCAATGAAACTTTTTCCTTGTTACCCAATATGCTGAGAGATCTTGGAGCTGATGCAATAATGAGAAAAGGTCCTTTTCTATTAGTATGAATCCTTTTCACAAATGGCTACTCTGTAGAGTTAATGGCAGTTGTACCGACCTCAACCCGCTAGCCTTTCTCCAGGGTAGAGAGGCAGAAAGAACATCCTTTACAGGAGTTATTAATGGAATTATGGTGAAACAGAGTTCAGATCCGATCCCTCAGTTGACAAATCCTATTCAGTTAATTACTGGAGTTAACAAGATTATTGTAAATCAAATGGTATTTTCACCTACTATTCTTTCAAACTCCTCATTTGAAAAATGCACTAATGATTCATGCATGATGTCTCAGTGTTGGGCGGTTGAACAAGCTAAACGTGCCATGGTTGCCAGAGTGCCACGATGGGTTCCTGTTTCTGTTGAAACACCCTCTATTCTATTCAGACAAAAAAGAGACTTTGGCATAACTGCAGCCATAATGACGGTGATATCAGTTAGTGCCATTGCAGCTACAGCTGCTGGGATTGCTATGACAACCAAAGTTCAAACAGCAACAGCCTTAAATCAGCTGTCCGCTACAGTGACAGAGGCACTCTACGAGTGCTGAATTAAAAGGCAGATTGATGATTGTTAATCAGTGCCTAGATTTGATAAAAGAAAGATTAGACATTCTTTTTCAATTGGCACAATTGAGATGTGAAAGAAAACTGGGAACACTCTGTATTACTAGTGTTCAATATAAAAACTTTATTCGAACAGCTAATTTATCCAGACAATTGTCTCATTACCTAACAGGAGAATGGTCAGAAGGATTTGATGAACTCCTTGAGAAGTTGCGAGTAGCGGTGATGGCCATCAACTCAACACGCATAGACCTCTCGCTGACTGAAAGACCTTCTTCCTGGATTTCTTCAGCCTTCCCCTTCTTTAAGGAGTGGGTGGGAGTAGGCCTGTTTGGTACAACCCTGTGTTGCAGATTAGTGTTCATACTCTGGTTGGTTTGCAAGCTCAGAAATCAACAGAAATGTGACAAAGCTGTGATTACCCAAACACTTGTGGCCTTAGAACAAGGTTCATCTCCCGAAATCTGGTTATCTATGTTAAAGAAATAGCGAGCAAACAGATCCATCAGCCGCTACACCCAAGGGCTCAGCCCATTACATTGGGTCGATGAGGAGTTTTAGCCTGACTGGTCTTGTCTGTGTAGCTCTGGTACCTAAATTTTGAGACAAACAGCCCTTGCACCCCTAGGAGATAACTCCATTGCACAGGGATGGGTGTTTGCATCTTTTTCGATTTCCCTAGCCTTTGCACCCAGAGGACTTGTTTCCATTGCACCTGGTAAGGTAGGGGAGACTGTATCAAACTATTAGTCCTTGATCGCTTATTCCCCCATGATGGAAATTGCTTGATCGGGCTTGAGTTTGAGTCATATTGGTACTGTGCCAGACGAACCAAGGGCAACTCCATCTTTTCGACTCCAGGCCAGCTGCCATTGGTCCCAACGACAGGAATAGGTTGATGCCATATGCCAGAACTACACTACGAGCTGTGAGTTTACCCCATGATGGGCATTACGAGTGGCCACAACCTGGGTGCACATTCTTGCTGGCAAGAATGCCAGGTGTGGGTGCAACCCTCGTAGCCTAAGATAAGGAGCTCACCATTCTTTGGTGCTGGCTATGGAAGAACATCAACTAGCCTAAGACATGGGAAATGGCCAGTGCCTGTGATTCTCATTTAAAACAAAAAAGGGGAGAAGTTGAGAGCCGTGAAAGGCAGAGACAGCTCTGGCAATCCGATGCTCTCACAAGTTCTATAATTTATTGCCTTTGTGTAAGGGGAAAGCACAGAATGTCACAGCCCATCCCGGGGCATATAAGATTTTATGGACAATTAACCAACCAGATATGTACACGTCGCTCCAGGGGGTATTTAACAGGGGGTATTTAAGCAGGAACCCTGAGTGATAGTCCTCCATACTTCCCAGGGCTCGGGTTCCCATTACAAGGGAGATAAGTGTAGAAGGTCTCACAACTGTTTAACTGCCTTAAACGCCTTACTAGTAGAACAGTGGGCTTGATCGGCGAAATAACAGTTGGGAATTTGTTGTAGCAATATAATAAAGAAGGGGGAGATGTTGGGAGCTGCGTACGCCATTCAACAATGGCGCGGCTCCGTGTGGGAGCTGCTTAC